>NC_061527.1:20295000-20560000 GCF_022379125.1 Scophthalmus maximus | reverse complement strand
GCGAGGACGTTTTTAAGTCTAAAAGGCAGTGTTGTCCTGCAAATAGGTTGAATCTCGGCGCTCACCAGGCCGCTACATGATGTCATCTGGCAAGGTGCTGCGTCGGCCAATCGAGTTCAAAAGATGAAATGATTTGCTGTTGTGTGATCTGATCATTTCCAGACTTGTGCGTGAATTACTCGAATGAGACTCATGGATCATATCTGTCATCTAATCATTCCCTGAAACACACTTCTGCTTTTTTTAATTCAGTTATTGTCGGCCCGAATACCGCCTTAGATCTGGTTTACGGGCAGGGAAGTCTAATGGAGCTAAGATTTACCTCACGTCACCGCTGGTTGTCCCCAACTAATCACAACCAAACACCATTATGTCCTAAAATATCACTCTGCGTGGCAGCTGGCCTCACTGACACATTAACAGCCAGAGAGGAGAAACTATCAGGTCATCTGGTGAACCGTCTGCTCGACCAAGACCCCCTGCATATTTTCGGTCCTGCATTAAAAAAAAAAAAAAAAAAAAGTTCAAGATCCCGTCTCAACATTCGATAACTTGTCGTCTTCTTACCGAAAACGTGGTTATTCGAGGAAACACAACGGAGCATGCTCATGCTCATGCAAAATCCCTCAAGTGTGCCGTGCTGCAATCTGAGCCCAACCATCCCCGCTAATGTGCAGCGTAGGCCTGTCCAAACGCATCAGATCTGTTGTGGGGGAGTTAACAAGGAGGCCCGGATGAGTGTCAAAATAGTGCGCTCATCAAGTGCCAGAGCTGCTACGGTGGAGGCTACAGAAGCTCCGGCTGCGCGGCCTCTAATTCACGCTGACCTCTTCCGTGTTTCTAGTAATCAAATGAATCGGCTGCCCACCCACTGAGATTCTGCAGCCTCCAAGTCCGTGCTGCACTCTGCACGTTGTCAAGGAAAAAAAATTTCACATCGGGATGTTTTTTTCATCTCAACACATTGAGTTTGTGGCTTCAGGTCATTATTAACAACAGGAAAACAAAGTATGGCCCACAAGAGCAGAAGTCCACCGCTGGACGGGAAATATGATTAGAACTCAGCGTATGAATGTGACACAGTTTTGAAAACCCACACTAGCTCTTTCACATCAGATCGTTTTAGTGCAAATTTTTTTTTCTGGATAACATCATTTGTCCTCACATCCTCCACAGGCCGATACTGATAGTTAAGCCCAAATGCAATAAGCAATTATATTATGCTAAAAATGGACAAGAAGAAACAAATAGACTGCAACATAAAGAGTAAGCAGTGTCTCTTTACTCATCGTACGTATGTAACTGGTGTTCAATCACACAGTACCTGATTTACAGGACTTACTCGACAGTTGACAACACAAGCAAACAAACCGAAAAATTTCATTTGATTCTTTATGATGGTCAGTAATTGGTCGTCCTGTGATCGTTCGAATTTGTTGAGGAGAAAAATGTACACGGTCAATTTGTTCTGAACTAGTTCTGAGTAACCAAGTGAGTTTGTTATTTCTGCATTCACCAGTGACATATTCTTCCTAATGCACTTCCTCCATTAAAAGCTGCACCTCGCTCCGATCCGATTCAATCTGTTGTGATGAGATCTATGTTGAAATTAAAGAGCTCCCCCTGTCTGGTTCATCCATGTGAAACGATAATGTACAGCCTAATTGATAAAATATTGAAGAATTCTCTGTGTGTGTGTGTGTGTGTGTGTGTGTGTGTGTGTGTGTGTGTGTGTGTGTGTGTGTGTGTGTGTGTGTGTGTGTGTGAGAGGGGTGCTTTAACTAGGGTAGCGTCTTTCCAGATCGATCCAAGGAGCGTAAGCTTCTTTCTCTCCCCAGAGCTTCTGAGACCATGAGACATGTGCCTCACTCGCAGTCACGGTTGCCCCTCAATTTGCCAGTCGGCCAGAGAAGTGCCCTGTGTTGTGTCCCTGTGTAAGAGTCAAGAGTCATGTGGGGAAGCTGACGTGTGCAGTTGTTGTTGTCCAGAAAGATGCCATTTATCGGTGTTGTCAGGCACAGTTGTGCCTCTAAGGAAAGAGGTTGGGACCCTGTGACGTGGACGTCAGAGATCATGTGTCCTACATGTGTTCTTGATTTAACGTTCAGAGTGTGAAAAAAGAGGTCTTTACTTGGTTGTTGGTATTCAAAACTGGACTTGGGACTTGACTTGGGTCTAATTTGCGTCAGTTAGGATCCAACTTAATGGCAGCACCTCTCATGTCTAGTTGTTAACTTGCCCCTATTGACCAAGTACTTCCAGAAATTCTTAAACTAAAGTTGTGAGACCAAAACTCACGAACTGAATTTTTAATTGAGGGCGGTTTTTTTTTTTAACCTAGTTCATTCGATCTGGTTATAATCAGTTGATTAATTAGTAAATGTGTTGTATGTTCCCACTGGTTCGGTTTCTTTTCTCACCGAATAAAACTACATTTCATTATTTTCATTATCCCTTGTGAGGACATTCTCATTGTGTCTGGAGTGAATGAGAAAGTAGACACAAGAAGGAACTGCTCAAACCTTAAAAAGAAATGATCTTCATTGCTAGTCCAGGTCAATGTGGAGCCATTTGGCACAGACTAGAAAAGTGCGCATTGTATTTGGATCACATCAAGGTTGGATCATGTTTCAAATTAACCTCACCATGATTTTTTTTATAGCTGAGTAGAGACCTCTTCCTCCAAAGCGTCGTGGTGCAATTTTATTGTTCCAAACCCAAATATGATCGCCATCTTCAGAGATATATATATATATATATATATATAGTGTTGTGAAAAAGTGTTTGCCCCCTTCCTGATTTCTTATTTTTTTTGCATGTTTGTCACACCTAAATGTTTCAGATCATCAAACAAATTTAAATATAAGACAAAGATAACGCAGGTAAACACAAAATGCAGTTTTTAAATGAAGGTTTTTATTATTAAGGGGAAAAAAATCCAAACCTACATGGCCCTGTGTGAAAAAGTGTTTGCCCCCCCCTGTTAAAACATAACTTGACTGTGGTTTATCACACCTGAGTTCAATTTCTCTAGCCACACCCAGTCTGGAAAAGGTTATAAAGCCACTTCTAAAGCATTAGGACTCCAGCGAACCACAGTGAGAGCCATTATCCACAAATGGTGAAAACATTGAACAGTGGTGAACCGTCCCAGAAGTGGCCGGCCGACCAAAATTACCCCAAGAGCGCAGCGACGACTCATCCAAGAGGTCACAAAAGACCCCACAACAACATCCAAAGAACTGCAGGCCCCACTTGCCTCAGTTAAGGTCAGTGTTCATGACTCCACCATAAGAAAGAGACTGGGCAAAAATGGCCTGCACGGCAGAGTTCCAAGACGAAAACCACTGCTGAGCAAAAAGAACATTAAGGCTCGTCTCATTTTTGCCAGAAAACATCTTGATGACCCCCAAGACTTTTGGGAAAATACTCTGTGGACTCACGAGACAAAAGTTGAACTTTTTGGAAGGTGTGTGTCGCATTACATCTGGCGTAAAAGTAACACCGCATTTCAGAAAGAGAACATCATACCAACAGTTAAATGTGTTGGTGGCAGTGTGATGGTCTGGGGCTGTTTTGCTGCTTCAGGACCTGGAAGGACTTGCTGTGATAAATGGAACCATGAATTCTGCTGTCTACCAAAAAATCCTGAAGGAGAATGTCCGGCCACCTTTTTTAAAATGGCAAGAAATGCCCTCCACTTGTCTTGGTTTTAAGACTGGTGTCACCCAACACTGAAGTAGCCAGAGTCTGCTTTTGACCAATCAGCAGTTGTCTGCTCCAATCAATTCTGAACTTAAAGTACTACTTCCTGTGAAGGGACGTTTTGAGGATCTGACGTCACACTATCCTAGAGGAAATGAATTTAGTTCCTGGTTCAAAATGCAGAGACAGTTCATGGATTCTTCAAGTAGTATTTAGGTCAAATGCTTTCAAATTGCAAGTTTCATTACTCTGCTGCCACTTTCCTTGTTTTATTTAGGCCTCATCAGGTCTAAATAAGTTTGAGTCTAAGTTTATTCAGATCGGACATTCTAGTTTGAGTAAGTTTTCCGTTGTCCGTTTCAGATCTGGTCAAAAATTCTGGACGCGTCTGGTCTAAAAAATTCACATACTTAACTCCAGCTCGACAAAATCTGTGCTGGTTAGTTATTTTCCTACACAGTCTTTGTTTTTGTTTTGGCAGTGCTCAAGTAGCTCATGTTCATATCCCATCTGATGAACGATACTGCAGAAATGTGGGCAGACGTACTGCTTTTTAATTTCTTTTTTAACAGAAAACCACTCTGCCTTTTTTCCCCACAAACGTCATAGAATAAGAATTTGCATTCATGGTAGCAGACACAGTATGCTCTGTTTGGCTCCTACTGGATGTAATACCAAGGAGAACATTACTGTCACTTCACCACCATGTCAGCAGACGCGCCGCGGCATAACACACATCGGCCCGTTTGTGTTTTTACTCTGTGTCAAGTAACCTGATGTCTGTGTAATAAGTTGTCACGTCCGTACAAAATGGATGGGAATTATTGAAGTCTGCTGACAGTTTAGTTGAAGCCAAGTGCTTGAAATGCTGCTGCGATGGATCCATCCACACGAGCGCCCTGAGGAGGCCCGACTTCACACTGTGCCAGTCAAGCCATGCCATGACACTTCCATCTCTCAACAGGCAGAGCATTGCGGATGGCGCTTGCTGTCACAACATGGCAGAATGATAGGCCTCTCACCGTTCGCTCACATGTCTCCCACTGATCATGGCGTCTGCCGAACCATCAGAGAGAATGCAGGCTCGGGACCACCCTGGCCGTGTCTCGGCTCCCTGAGAGTATGATAGGGGTTGGTGACCTTTCTTCTGTTCCCTTCATGAGGCACAAACTCCGGAGGCATCTCAAGGGACAGGCCTCACCATTTCAATTCTTTCTGCCAACCCCACAGGAGCACTAATCTACCCTTAGTCTGTGTTCTGGCACATGAGGTGCTCAGAGCAGAATGTTTATACTCTCACACATTGACATGGAATAGGTGTGTCCATGTTCAAGTCAGCTATAGTCATGTGACAAATGTGTTTGCATGTCAAGTTAAAGCTACAGTGTGTAATATTTAGTAGAACGTTTTCACAGAAATTTTATATATTGTCCATAACTATATGTTCATATATGTATAATCACCTGCAGCAAAGAACCAATGTTTTTCAGTCAACTTTGAATGAGTTAATTATAATAACATTAGGGGGACCCGACCTCTTTGTAAATTGCCATGTTTGCTACGTCGCGTTCCGGTTCCACTGCGGTTCAACAACCCGACTTCCGGGGTCCGTGTTCCATGGTATAATGGAACACAGCATTAAATACGGTTGAAAAAACGGTCCAGAATGGACCGGAAATGGAATTAGCGGTGCGCGGCCATAAAGTGTCCCCTGCCGGGTGCTCAGTTGGTTGCGGTTTGCAACTTAACCAACAGATGAGGCCAGAAAAGTACAAAAATTACACACTGGGGCTTTAAAGACATAATGATGCCAGTTCTTAAATCACTGGATGGAAGTAAATGAAAACAAGTGGCTACAAATCTTGTATCCATTATCCATTAAGTCCAGCCACAGTCTTTTCTACTGTCAATTTTTCAATCTCTGTTATTAGGAATTCCCAGCTTTGCTTTCATTACAGTTATCCTGAACTAACCACAGTCTGTCTTTTGGCATTTTAGGTCAAGATGGGGCTGTTGGGCTTGTTGGGAGATGGTACATGGTTCATTTAAGGCCATTAAAAACCTTTTGTTATTCAAAATTGTACCATTGCCATCCAGACATCCAGACATACTCAACTGCACAATTTACTGTTGAGCAAGGCTTTGACCCAAGGCTGACTTTGTGTCATTTGCATTGTTATAAATTTCAACAAGTTTGATTTTAGATTTCTAAATTCTTAAACGCAGCCTTTAACCACACAACTGGTAGAGCTTAATTCTACTGTAAACGTTTGTTAGTGTGTGATTATGGTTAGTTGTGTGTTGCATGTTTGAGATCTCAGGTACCAGGGGACAGTGTTCAATTTATTTTGAGGAAATATAATCTTACTGTGTTTGTACATGTCATCATCATACAAGCCAATTCCAAATACTCATGTGCATGTATTCGCTGCCTTGCCTGGTCTAGTTGCCTCATGTGGCCGGTTGGAGTTTTTGTTGCAGTGTGCACTGTGACATTGTGTGGCCTTGTGGTCAGTGTCTCTTCTTACACTGTCCATGTTTACCTGTGTTGCTGCCCTACCATAATGACGGGAATGCCCCTCGCATGTTTTAGCTGCCACAACACTGACACACTAGTATTTGAACTTCTCTTTAGTGGGGGAATAAATTGGCATCGGTCAGGAACCCATGCGGCGACACGTAACATTTAAGTTATCAGCTCTGGTGTGTTGTAAGATTCTCAAAAAACTCAAAGCTCAGTCATAGAGATAATGCATAGGCAGCTCTTGCATGACCATGACAAGGACAACTTAAAAAACAAAACGAAACAGGGGTTGCAGCTTGTGAGACAAAATGTCAAATGTTTGTGTGTTTCTGCAGCTAATCTCCAACAGCTGAGCGGAGTGCACCAAGATGACACTCCGGCACTGTAATCATAGTACTGGGCGGCGTTCGAGTCTTTTCCTCGCTGCTTGTTTATGCGCGGCGCTTCACTTTGATTGCCTTGTTGCTGCGCGGAGCAGAGATGTTGCCGCGGCGCCGGTGGCACCCATTGACCTTATGGTCACTCTGGCGGCAGGTTCTGAGTTTTGACAGGGGCAGCCAACTGTGGGGAGAAGAGCATGCCTCCCGGCGCTCAGTGTGCTCCGTCAATGTTCGTTAGTCAAATAAACTGCACAGTATCACCCCTTTGTCTTTTATTAACAGGGTGAACCAATACACTTTGAGCCAGGAAGCTGTGACAGCCGGTGTAACCTGCCTCTTTGCATGACAAAGCCCCAGTAACAACGCTAAAAGGCTCACCGTCAACTGCTGTCACTGAATATTATCCTTCTTCCCAATAACACGTGCAAGCTCACAGTACACACGCGCGCACGCACAGCTTCTGAGAGAACAGATACAGTCGCCGTCTCACTGTAAGCCGTGGACCCTTTCAACTGTGTCCACCTCCTGAAGCAGGAGGGGTCACAAGTGCATGAAAGGCTCATTGCAGGGATGAGTCAGGGACGTGTGGCGAGAGACCGGCCTGTAGTTCTGCGGGAGGTGAATGAAACAATTAGTTTGTGCTGTGTGAGAACTACATAACACACATTTCCCTCTATTGTTGAGATAGCCCGCAGAAATGCCACGATAGGTGACTTTTTTTCTTCTCTTTTTTTTTCACACAGTAGCCCGGAAAATGATTTTTTTAGTTGCATCAGTGAGTAGTACGCCCTACTTTGTATGATGTTGTTACATCATACCAGAAATATTACGTCCTTTTTTTCTTTTTCTCCTGGGATTACATAACTGTGAATTTTGAAGCACGGACTTAATGTTCAACTTCACCATCTTAGGTTGTCTCGGTGTGCATGTCATGTACTGTACAGGTGACTGCTGCTGTACCTGCCGTGTTCAGGGTTTTTTCTCAACTCTGCCCGCATTGTAAGTGTGCCTGTTGTTGCTGCACAGTGAATCACAGTCTGACAAAATAACTTCGCCGTCATGAGATGATAAAATGAAAGAAAAAATATTTTGATACACCACATAACACGCTGCACATGTACTAATTCAGTCAAGATGATTTCAGCATTGCTGATCAGACAACATTTTGTACTTTTTTTGAAACACTAGACTGTAAAATAACTATGATTTATATACTTTTATTGTATTATTTTACATGAGGAAATAATACAAGTAGAGTTTAGGAATTTATACAAATAAATAATGTAATCTGTGATATTATTAAGAATAACTACGTGGAAAACTGAAATCTGAATTAGTAGATATGCCCATTTTTTATTTCAGCTTTAAAACCCGCATGAGTTTTGTCTGTTCCACAGCAGTGCCGGTTCTTCCAAACATTAGTGTGTTTGATTTTCCACTCTGACTCTCATGTGTAAAGTTTTTATTTTTTTATGTTTGTAGATTTAAACCACTACTATGTTTTATGGCCACAGTCACACCAGGATTTTTTCAATTCATTTTGTGTGGCGAGTGGCAGCCAGATTTCGGTTATGCAAATAGAGAATAGAAGAATTGAAATAAACCGTTGGTGGCGCTAATCCTCTTGTCAGATGTGATTACAGCAAGATGACTCAATTGAAGGAGTGCGAGTCAAAACACAAATGGTTACAGTAAAAAAGTGCATCGCAAAGTGCGTGGAAAACCAGATGGAGATATTGTATTTGTTAAATTTACAAATTCAAGGAATGCAACAGTCCCCTTGTCATTTCACACAGATGGGATGTTTTGGTCTGCTACTGTAAGATTTATTTCTTGTTTCCATTGAAATTTGTCACATTTTGTTTCTTTTGCTATACCAGCTTTTTCATTTTAGTCAAGCCTAAAAATCATTTTCCAAAATTCCACTCCTGTTTTTTATTACATGCAACTTGAAAATGCATATGAAAATGGGTCGATGGTAATAGTTGTAGCAGTAAATTCACCAGGCCCATACACCGTAAAGAAGGAATTGTGACTTTATCGTTATTAGCATTATTGCTAGTAGACACTGTTGCTTCATTATTACTAAAAATATAAAGTGGAAATAAATAAAAGCACAGAAAGTGAGCAGCCCTAGTCGTAGGATTCCAGGACAACTGTGATATTGGGCATCCGTTAAACATTAATTGCTATTAATGCATTCAAGGTTGAAAACATTTCCGAAATATCCACTTGTGAAAAGTGAGGGTTTGTCATGCAACTATCATTCGAGTGAGCGAAAAAGAATCTGATTTAAGATGTGTCAGCGAAATGTTCCCGAAATGCACATAACACAGTTAAAGTGCAAATGGAGAGATAGTTCATAACAGCTAGAGGTCTCGCCACCGTCCACAGAGACATTGTTTAATCATATTTAATGTGGCTTATCTCAAACTATTTTGGGAAGAGAACTGATATCCTCAATTGCTTGACGGAACTAAAGCGCGGGGACGATTGGTGAGCTGACCGGAGATGGTAGAGACGACAGTCGAGAGCGCTGGCTTTGTCTGAATAAGGAAGCCGGGAAAAAAAGTTGAGAGGAAAATATCCGAGGTCTGAGAGGAGTCTCAAAAGATGCAGAACGTCTCCGTCTTCAGGGGTTTTTCCCAAGCTTGCTTAAGAAAAAAAAATAAAAATCCCCCACCCTTGTGGTTTGAAATGCAAAGTTAACAGTTTTACTCAGCCCCCCAAGGCTTGTATAGTCTCTCCTAATCTTTTTGAATGTGTCAAAAGGCTTTCTTGAGACTCTCTGTGAAATTTCACACTTAAGTTGTTTGCAAAGTCAGTCTGAATTACAGTATAGAGCGAGGGTTAACTTTAACCAAAGGGGTTGGGGAGAAACTTTTCTAAAACGGAGCGCGTGGTGTTTGTGTGTGGAGGGGTTGTGGGAGACAACAACACCGTGTGCACTGAGACTGATGCTGTATATGCTGCCAGGTTCTCAACTGGACCTCATAAGGTCAACTATTTAGACTGTCGTGTAGTGAATCACTCTCTGTGCCATCTCATTTTTGGCATGGTCTATTTATAAACAAAACTTGTCAACTACATAATACCGAAACCTTACTGCCAAGTGATGTGTACATCCAATTATAACAATTTTCTTTTTTTTTTTTACAAAATTAGTACCAATAAATATTTACTTAGATCTTTTTTCAGTATAATTTTATTCTGATAATATCATATCATGTTTTTTAGTTGTATTACCCAGATTAGCCTGACAAAATTATTGAGTCAGGAATTTTTTTATGTGTCACGGTGAAAACAAGTTATTGCTTTTAAAGTAGTATAAGTAAATCACCATCCATGGGAAATTATTTATTGCATGGTCGTGGTGAAATATTATTATACTGTATATATCAGTATTATTATTATATCATCAGATGACGTTCAAACTCTGCAGAATTGCGTCCGGACATCTTCCGGCAAACGTTCACATATGGTGAACGCAGCGGGAGATTGTACGAGTCACAACAGCAGGATCGCGTTCGCAGCATCCTGTGATGTCCGGGTAGAGCAGCAGGAGACTCCGATAAATCAGTTATGAAAAGCCAGTCTTTTTGTTTACAGTTATCAAAACAGCCACTTGCTCACTGTGAATCCTCCGGAGATTCTCCTGTTTTATTCCCACACGGACTCACTGTGACACTCTGATTATACCAGGGGCGCTGGCAGGGGAAACTCAAGAGAATGTCCGGGGCAACGTTCTGCTTACGTTTGCGTTTCTGCATGCAGCCCCTCCGGAGAGAAGATCAGGACAATGTCCGGACTTCGGTGCATGTCTGAAAGCCGCGTTTGACGACCTCAAGGTTATGATCGTATCCTAAATTTGTCCTTTTTCTGAGGAAAACTATGAGAAACACAGTTTGTTGTCTGTGTGGTCTGGCACATAGGGATACAGCGATATCTTCAAATGACTTCATATGACCCTCACCACTTTAATTCTTGGCCGCTGAAACCACAAATTCAAATCCAAAACACTCGGGCTGTCTGCTCTAAAAAAAACGGTCAACATGCTCTGAGAGGGAAGGACCAAATAAGACAACATTTAACAGACTGCCCATTGTTGAACTCTCACAATCAGTCTCTCTAGGATGTCATGCTCTGTAAAATTTGGTAATATTTGTACAAAACTGTCAAACATCATCAGACTCATATCAGGACTCACAGCCCCGTCCGAGACATACCGCCTCCTCTCTGCGATATGACGGCCATCAAGTGATGAGCTTTGTTTTTTCTTGGCGGCATAATGAATTGTTCTATCTAGTATAAAACAACAAATACAACAAAACAACAAATAGGCATTGAACACAAACAGAAAACATTGGTTTTTTTTAATTGTTAGATTTCTCTCCCAGCTCTTCTGCTGCTCTTGAAGACCCCTTATTGTTTGAAGGATTTCCTTATTGAAAAGAGTTCCTTGACTTAACAATCGGTTGCAGACTTACTCTGAGTAATGGTACTTAATACACACTTTGTGCAAAATCTTTTCAATGACGGCAAGATATTTTTTGCTGTTATGGCCTTCACTCTTAATCATGTGAGTCTGGTCTCTTTGTACAGCAGAATCAGTAACCTGAATTCTAGTTTAATTATTATTTGTGTATCGCAAAACCACACATCTTGTGATCTTTCTAGATGTGCCAGAAAAAAACTGCTCACCGTTCTGTTTTTGCAAAGTTTTAAGCTGAATAGGATTGACCTCTGTTTTAATTTGATCTGGAGTTATCCATCATGAACACACAAATAAAGAAAGAAAAAAATTGGGAAACTGAAATGCTCTGCCAATGCCCAACAGTTAAACATTTGTGTCTGTAAGACACGTGGCAGGGTTGGTAGGGATGCTCATTTAGAATAGAATAAAAACGTCTTTATTGTGCACTTGCATGGAAATGTGTTTTTACAACAGAACAAGGGCACATGACAAAGACAGATCATGCAGACCGACATACATGCATATATGAAATTCCTCTACCCTGGGCTAGAAAACGTGATGAAAACAACAATTACAGAATGAAATGCACCGTATCCTTACATACCATATCCCATATACCATAGACATGTCCTTGCAATGTCTCAGCATGCACACACAGGCACATATTGTCCTCCACAGCCTACATATCAGCACGAGGTAGCCTTTTTCTCACTGGCACAAAAGATCAATTTGTATGATGAACGACAAAAGCCACCTTTAAGCAGATCACACGGTCACATGTTTCCTAACATCAAACACTGTGTAAGACTTTTCTACTGTTTTATTCATGAGCTAACAGCCTCGCCATGTAAGACATTTTGTCACTGAATATCAGTGATGATACACTGGTTTTTAATGACTTCTTTGTCTTTTTAACTGCTCTGCAGTTCAGCATTACTTTAAGACTTCCTGGGATTGTTTCAGGCAGTTAAAGCCACCGACTGGCATTCAGTTAGCTACTTCTCACGGGAGATCGTAACGTATCTTACCTAAGGGCGCACTCAGACTTGGCATTCGTACCGTGCCCAAGCACGATTCACGGCTAAAGTCTAGTCCGTTTGACCAGTGTGAGTGCAACCGTCGTGGCCCAGTTGAGAGAGAGGTGGGCTTCGGCACGGCACGACTGGACACGTACGAGCACGAGCATTGACGGCGGTTCCCCTTGACAGGCATTTAAAAAAGGTTGGCGCCTTGCATAGTCGACTAAACTGGGCTGTGCCGCACCAAAATGACTCTGGAAAAAAACACTAAGTCAATAACGTTACTATGTTTTCTGTGCTGCTCTCCATTATGTGGCTAAAACCCAATCTCGCTTAAGTACGGGACAGGCAAAGTGTGAGTGCGCCCTAAGTTACTTAGAAGAAGGGGTACAGGGTGGGAATGAAAGAGGCATCACTCGCCCTGTTCAAAGTCAGTGTATCATCAAAATTAATAGTGTAGCTGTGGTGGTAAAATAGTTGCATAATGTTGCTTAAACTATAATATACATATTGATTTCTATTAAACTTTTAATCAAAGAAAACGGCATCATATCCCTCCTAACTGAGGAAATATACTGAAAAGTTGCCCAATTCGTTCAAAATATATGCTGTTATCCAATTTGGCCACTGGTGGAAGACCCAGAGCAAGAGCAGTGAAAGGAACAACTTAAAACCTAAAAAAATTTAATAAAAAAAGTTTAGTTAATATGAAAATCTTTACCACTGCACAGACCTTTCATTTCAGATTGTGTGCATTTGATTAGTTTCATCACCCGCAGAACGGGGTGAACCCTTTCTCTTTATGTAATTTGTGGAAAATCTACCATGACAGTGTAATTATTTTCGGGGGACCTATTTGCATTTCCAGTGCTCTGCTAACTAATACATTACTGTAGGTTCTAAGGCCTTGGAGATAAATTAATAATCTGGAGTATTTAAAACCCATGAAACATTCAAATTAAGTAATTTCACTTCCTGAAGGGCATTGTGGAGACTTTTTTTCTTCATACATATACAGACAGACACACTTTTTAAGTAAACATCAGTGCTAATCGCTGAGACAGAAATCTGAGTGAGAGCATGCAATATTTTCTGGAGCTTTTAATGGTTCCTTTGGGGCTCCCCTCTGACTTTAGATGGGATTTAGACAAAGTCAATGCGTGCTCGTCTTTTACCAAAACTTGGAATTCTTTTCATGTCGGTACATTATAAGGATCACAGGCTTAAATTCTACTGTGCACTTTATCACCGATAGTGTTACAACATAAGTGTTTTTCCTCTGTTTGAGCAATGAGCTACACGGGAGTGAAGCAGAGCTGTAAAGCGCGGCTGTTTGTGACATTTCTCTGCAGCAGTCTTTGATCAGCTACTAAGGGAAATCGATTAGAATTGTTGCTCTGCCCCAATTTAGAAGACATCTCATCAAACGGAGTAGCAAAGGGTCTAAAGACTACAAGTTTTCATTTTTGTTCCCCTAGTGCTGCAAATGTAGTAATTGACTCTGATTTTTGGCTTCAGGCAATAACCTAATAAGGCCATCCAAGGTTAATGATAGACCCTTTTTAGACTGGCTGAACGTCTGACACCGATATGTAGTGGTAGTGAAAAACAATTATTACTTACATGAGAAGACACCCAGGGCAGAAGCCTCTGACATCTGAGCGAAACGTTTTCATACTGTGTATTATTAGCTGCCGCATTTAGCTACAGTTTTTGCCTGTGCATCAAGTGTAGCCATTGGACATAAGATCAAAATGCCAAAGTCTTTCAGATGTCAGAATCCACGCAGTGGGTTGTGTCGCATCTTTACAGCCGTCTCTTCCCTGGAGCACCAGTGCCACAAATCTTGGTGATTTAACATCGTTCACATCCAAGCAGCTGGAGTCAGCACAAGTGTCATGTGCCATTGCCAATCTGCTATCATGGCGTCCTCCGCCAAAACAATTTATCCTTTCCCCTCTCGCTTTATTAGCCATAGATTATGGGGGATCGCGACAGGGCAGAGCCTCTGCTGTTGAGGTAGTCTTGTAATTGACTCTGGGAAGGCAGTGGATAATGATTTGAGCGTAAACCATGTTATCATTAAATAGCTGTTGAATACAACTATTGTAGTTCCACCATTTCTTGGATTTCATTTATCAATGCTTACACTTGATCCTGTTACTATAAACAGTCAGTTTAAAAGTTTTTTAGACCCCCAATTTAACTATGATATGGAGTTCATACACATTCATGGTGAAGATGAATCCAAATCTCTTTGATGATCCTGTTTTTTTTTAATTCACTGCAGTAATTGGTATATTATAGTGCTATAATTGGATATAACCAAACTTCAAGTTGTCCAGTTCTTTGGTTTATGACTAAATCTTTGTCAAATGAATGACTCACTATTGTTTGTGTTGTTAATTACCAAATGTAGCCATAAACTCTGATGGTGAATAATGTTAAAACAGGCTTTACATCCGGCATGACATCCTGCCTTAACATTTTGCCTTCGCAATCTGATTATCTTAAGCAGGTTGGCATGCTAATGCTAAACAATGTTTGTAGAAATCCTTGTCTTCTTTGGAAAAATCCCCATGTTAAGTGTGAAATTCATTATATGTATATTTGCTTTAACTTTAGCTCATTCTTTCTGCTGTTTTTCAGAACTCTGGATCCTCAGCAGCCTCTACTCCCAGTGCTCCTGTAACTGGTTACAAGCGTATGGTCATTCCAACTCAGCCACCTCTCACTGCCACGAAGAAGTCTACACCCAAACCTCAGATTCCTGGGGGAGTCTCTTCTACCCCTCCTTCTTCTGTCAGCCCGGCGGCCAAGCCTCAAAGTCACGCCGCTCCTCAGCCTGTCCCGGCCTCCTACGCTACAGCCTCAACCCCAAGCCAGCCCACGTTCAACGTCCAAGTGAGGTCGGCCCAGCCTGGCCCCCAGCATCAAGTACCAGCAGGGCACCACTATGGTCAGCAGCCCATTCGCAGCCCTGCACAGGTGCAGTACATGCCTGCCCAGCCCAGAGGTCCTGACTTTGCCTATGGACCGCCACAGCCTGGCTTCTCCCCAATGGGTCAAGTTGGATATCAAGAACAGCACCATCCAGGAGTACCTCAAATAGGCGGGCTAATCGCCAGGAGACCTGAACCTTCCCCTACCCAAGTATACCAGCCTGCTGGCCCCAAGAAGACCTACATCACAGATGTGCCACCAGGCTTGGCTTCCTACGCTTCTGGACCAGCTGTCCCACCAAAGGTAGGACATATATATATTTGCAAATCCTGCTGAATTAGTTAATTATGATTAAACTATTATAATAGTAATTGAAACTAAAGTTGATAAAAGGTATATATTTAGCTGATAATGTATAAGATTAATAGTTATTTTCCCTGCTTGTTGCTGCATTCTCTCAACAAGAAAACAGTCAGTCCATTCCTTTAACAATCCACCCTCCCATCCATTCACTCTTTTTGACAGTTTTTGGCACTTTGCACAGTCTGATTTGGAGAGTAGCCCAGGCATCCATCTCCCAAGGGTTTCTTGGGAATCCAGAGGCCTTCCCAGGCCAGCTGGGATATTTAATCCCTCCAGTGTGTTCTAGGTTTGCCCTGGAGCTTCCTCCCAGTTAGATATCCCTGGAATACCTCCACAGAGAGGAGTCTCTGAGAGGTCCTCATTGGATGCCTGAACCACTTCAACTTGCCTTGGTGAAAAGCGTAGCAGTGCTACTTAAAACATTCATTGGGACATTTGAACTCCTCTCCTTATCTCAAAGGCTGGACCTAGACGCCATGGAAGAAATTGATTTTCATTTCATTTGAAACAAAAATTCCGTCACGACCCAAAGTCTGTGATCTTATTTGAGGGTTGCAACGCAGATGAAGTGATGAATCTAAAACGGTGGTTAGCATTAGCTCATTCTTCACACACAATTAGACTAAAAACATTTGCATGACTGAAATCACTTCGTCAGTACACTGTTGACGTCTATTGGACCTCAGGGGCTTAATAGACTGTTATCTATCACAGTAAGTATCGAGTATGGTATAAACAAGTTCTGGAGGCCAAGCCAATCCTTGTCAGTTATTCTCTGTTTTTAGTATCTCTTGGGTCATGTTGTATACTATTTAATAATGTAGAAATCTGAGTGTTTGCATGTGTGTGTGTGTGTGTGTGTGTGTTTGTGTGCGTGCGTGTGTGTATACTATATACTATATGCATACATTTGTACAGCTTCAGATGGCAATGCAGTGGGGAGCTCCTTGCCATCTTTCATTGAACTGCTCAGTAAACTGTTGTTTTAACCTTTATGAATTTTTTAAAGATATTCTCTGTTGGTGGTTTACACCATCTGATTTCATTTGTCTCATAAAAGGCATACTGTATTCAGTAGTATATAATGTATCTACCCATGTGAGCCCAAGGTCATGGCATTACTTTGTCTATCTCTTCAAATATAAGCTGCAATAAGTAGTAAGTCACCCAAAGAGTGTTGCGTCAAAGAAAAAAATATTTATTTACAGTAGTTAAAGGTTATATATATGGAGGATTTGGTGTTTTCGAGTGGTTACCTGGAATCTGCTGTTTTTATTTGATCCCTATTAAGTGTTCTGTTAAATTTGTTATCTTTTTAATGGTAATCTCCTACAGATTGCTCGATTAGTTTGATCTTATTTTATGTTTCCCATTTTATCAGTTGTGTTGTTTTGAGTTACACTTCGACTGAAAACCAGCTGATGTATGGCTATTTGTGGACTCCAAACATTCTTACTCACAGTTAACCACTGCGAATACTGTATACAGTATCCTCCATAATTTCTCCATATACCGGCGGGTGTAGACTTCCGCCCATGCACTGGCCTTAAAGATGCTGCTGGTCTCTCTTCTGCAGTCCATATCAATTCCTTTCCAAATTCCACATGGTTTGGCAGCAACAGAAGGTAGACTGGTCCTTCTTCACTCGCCATATTCCACTCTCCACGATGGTCTCTATGTACGCCCCCCTGGCTTATACTAACTGGCAATACAGCTAATAATATTAAAATTATTATTGATAAAATTAATTTAAAACTTTCTTTTAGCACTATAGTAGTTGCCATCAGTCACCCGACGAATTTCACACATTTGTTATGCTCATTATGACTCTGCCTCAAGTTACAAATGATGAAGTGGTCGCAATTTTATATCCCAAAAGTCACATCATGTTATGCAAAAACACGTTTCTTTCCATTATTCATAACTCATGAACAGAAGGGGAGATTGTGATTATATCTCCGGCAACTTGACTGGTTCCTTAACATTGTCACTGTCGAGCATTTAAAGCAGCGGACTGTAACCGTTTTATACAAAGCAAGATGTTGGATGCAGCACTATACCCCTTTTATAGAACCTTATATGTTTGGGAAGAATACAAAAATTACCGTCATCCCTTAGAACATAGTAATCAATGCCACAGAGACGTCTATTCTCATTTCTATATCCATCCATCGACAATCTCTGGAAATTCCAAGGCCCCTGAGTTTTGTTTAATTCAAGGATTTTATGCCGGTTCCAAATACAAACTGGGCCTCACAGCCTCGGGGAATAGCTCATCAAGGACTGTACTTTACTAAATACAAATTAGCTTCAACATTGCAGTGAGTATCTTAAAAATAAGTCTAATTATATTAGTTCAAAACAAAAGTCTACATTTTGCTCGAAAAGCTGGCTTTGGTCCCAGTATGATGCATTATTAAAAAACAAAAGGTGTCGTTTAATAGATTTGTGAGTATCTCTTTGATTCCAGATAAAAGCAAATCGCTAATTTTATAGATATAGCTCATACACTCTTCTCTCTCTATCTCTCTCCCCCTCCATCTATATATACACACCACACACACACATATATATACACATATATTATAGATGGATCATTATAAGGATATAATGTAGTATAGCAGGATAGTGGGCTCCGTCTCCTTCAACCCGAAACTTAATGCTCCATGTGCACACATTCATCATAAGGACATTCTGTAAATTATTCTGTGGTGTCACACATCATGTTTGACCTGACCCTTCTTTACGATATCCAAACCTTAGCTCTAATCTGTCCTTTGTTTATTTGTGTCCAAGCATAGTCGATCTTTAATGCAAAAACAGTCTAGAGACCCCATCAAAAGCCAGATTAGAATTAAAGCAAAATCTGTCAACTTTGCCTTTATGGTCATCACTCTGCTAAACCCAGTGTCGTGACATGTTCATAACCTTTTATAAATGGTGTTAAATCTGCTTAAATGAAAAAAAGGGTTGTGCCTCTTTAAATCTGTTGTGTAAATGAACCAAACCATAGTCAATTAAAAATGAACTGTTTACAATTATCGAAGCTATTTAGAGTTGATGGTGACTTAATGTAATACGCGGGATTTCTCAGTAGGAGGCCTGTGATTTTGATTGAGGACTTTATTAAAGAGATAATTTCACATAATTGAGATTATTCATAGAAGGTCAGTGTCGTTAGAAGTCCAACATGAACTCCTTGGTTGAAATTTGCCTGATCTGCCCTTCACACTCCCCACGTCACCCTCCGCCGCCCAGCACCCAATCCCCTATCATCTTCTTACTCGCACGTAAAGTGGAGGTGTAAGAATATCAACAGGCTCCCAAGGATGCCTAATAACCCAAAACCACCAGCGTTTGATCTCTATTGTAGTCAAAAAAATTAACAGATTTCATGGCTGAGGGTTAACATACCAATTTCCACGAGTCTCTCAGTCTTTCCCGAAAATTGGAGGAAAGCTAAGCTGGATGATGACTTGTGTTATGGCTGAGCTTGAGTGACGTTTGGCAGGGGGGGATTATTTTGAACTGTTCAATCCCTGCAGCCAGTTAAAGCCCGCTCGAAGGTCAATGATAGTTTCAACTGTCAAACATGTTTAAATATCTGACATGTCTCTGCCTTCCAGTCCTGGCCACTCTGCCGTTTGACCTGAACACTAACATTTCCATGTGGTGCTATCAGTGTGCGTCCAAAAGACCCATTTTATACGTGTGACCTGTCACATACCCTTATTAATCTCCAAAATTGTGTTACCACCTAAGCAGAACTAAAATTTTAATTTAATTAAAAAAAGAACACAGTTGGAAACTCATGTGAAAATCTTTCAAAAGTGTAATTGCCATGTAAACTTTACACGATGAATTATCTTTGACAGGGCATTAACACATTATTCTGGTATTCATTTTTACATGATCTTTTATATTACTTAAAATGCATGAAATGCATCATACACAGCAGTTAAGGCTAATTTTTCTGACAAGAAATTAAAACTAATTTACACTGTGCTTTACAATTAAAAGCAATCGTTCAAAATGTAACTTTTAAAAATGAAATACAGTATTAAATGTTAAGAGAGGCTTGAGTTATTTGAGGCTGTTAGTTATTCAAGAACCGGGACCAGGATGTCCAATTTGGAGTAATTAAAGTGGAGGACATTTTAAGGCAGCCAAACATCAACATAATTCATGACTTAAGTAGGAAAGGTTAGTTTAATTTGGGCCATATCCTATATCAATGGTCTTCAATATTGCTGTACTGAATATCAGTGGAAGATTTGCCCCAGAGGATGCATGTAAATAGGGAACAAAAGTGGCCCTAGGACTAAACCCTGGGGCACTATCACAAAACAAAAAAAATGACACTGACAGATCCATTAGGTCTACTAACTGGAAATGCCAATTGAAAATATTTTCAGTTGGGTTTTTTTTCTGCAATGTAAATGATTTTATTTCTTTAGCTTCTCCCTCTTGGGAATGAGTGGCAGTTCTATTTATGCCTTGAAAGTCAATCAGGTGTGAACTCTTGCCATCTTTACATCACACACGATGTCTTCCCCTCAGGTGATTGACCCCAGCTTCCCCAAACTCATGAGCTGCGTGCAGCTCCTAAAAAAAGCGTGCTGTCTGAGTGAAGGATTACCAGGCTCTGCTATAGATTTCCAGAGTGGATTCCTCCCCTGGTGCAGGGTTACCACGTGTAACTACAAAGTGAGAGCCTTGGGCTTCCACCACATGAAGATGTTATCCATAATGCTGTGATCTTTTTCTCTGCATATAGATGCACCGTGAAACATGTTGCATTTTGTTCTACCCAACAAACAAATGTTTATTCTAAACCATATATTGACAGACCTATAATAGTTTTGGAAATCCTTACATTACTACTTCACGTCACCGTCTGGACTTTTTACTAAGACCAGTCTCAGTGCAAGCGGCTCCTGAACATTACATTGACGGTTCATCCACAAATTTGTGTGTGCCTTTCTCTGCAAACTGTACAAAGTGAACAATCTACCGAATTTCCCTCTGGCTACATGTAAAAAGAAACGACTGATTCTTTAGAATTCCTTAAAGCCACTTCTATTTTTACTGAAGCACACAAGGACAAAAAAGCCTTCTACCTAAGCATATTTGTTTACTTGCTATTCAAATGTCTTCTGTATTTCCTTATAGCAATTTCTGCCAAATTAGTGTATAGAGCTTTCAGAGTGTGTGTGCGCGTGCAAGCAGTGAACCTGAAAATATAATTAGAACATATTCCATGCAGTTTTATCTCAGTGATATTGTCTCTTCGGTGCAGTTAAAAAGCGAAATGAGTGGAATAAAATCCCACCCACTCACTTCTAAGTATGCATACCTGTGAGTGACTCTGCCTTTTCATCACTTTTCTTAATTTCTTCTCATACTGCTTAAGAAAACCAGATTATAGAAAGACGCGCAAATAATAGCTGCTTTGCACTTTGTTCAGTTCTCTCTATGATTTTCAACCTAAAGTGAACTGCTTGAGCGAAGCCAATATCTCTGCATCAACACTACACACTCATAATTAATTGTACATATCAAGACGGTATCTCTAAGTTTCTGCTGTTCACCACACGTGGGCATTTATGACACAAACAGGATGCGTCACTTTTGCGACCTTCAGATTTGAGATGGACTCAGTGAGTTCAGTGTTTGTACTGTATATGGGAATAACTGGAATGGACGACATTCATGCAGTGATTGAAAGGTGCCCTGTGCTGTTTTCCTGTTTACATTCTGTTTACACACTGAAACGCTTTGTGCGTGAGGCCTGAGAAAAGTGTTGAATGTGGAAACACCCCCACCTCCAACATTCGAAAAAACATGTGTCATGAGAAATAAGGTGTCTTAGGTTTAATAAAAAAAAAACCATCCAAGTTGCGAAAACCACAGAGGTTTGTTGTTGATGTTTCGGGACTAGGCTGTGAACTCAATATCAATAGTGAGTGGTTGGTGAGCGCGTAGCAGAATATGTAAAGTGAAAGGCATTAGCAGAGGGGGGGGGGGTATTTTTAAAAGACAGTTTGTCACCTAAGGTGTGCAAGGTTTTACTCTATGTGTACGCAGCGGATACACTTAGTAGTGTACAGTCACACCCCATTCTATTTGACTAAAATAAGAAACATAAAAAAAGGATGTGGATAGTGTAAATGTCAGTAGGATTCCATGCAGACACCCCGTCACATGCCACACGAGGCAGGCAGACCCTCTCACCCTCCCTGCTCATGTTAGTTTGTAATATTACATCATCTGAGTGACCGTGATCAGCTGGAACCTCGCTCGCATTGCACAAGCGAGTGTTTATAATTAGAACTGCGCCTTCGACCGCGCTGTCGCGCGCCATGCGGCTTCGCGGTGGTCCACACGCACATGAACTGGTAACTGAAGGCGTGGCAGACAAAGGTCACTTCAGCAGACCTGATCCGCGAGGTTAGCGACGGAAACGTGGATCTCCTTGTGTTTCACTTGCTCATGCCCACGCATCAGAAATCCTCCTTCCCGTAGCTGCTCCCAGGAATCGAGCGGGGACAAATGTCTAGATGCAAATATAGCCAAGAGTGATGTCAAAAAAAGAGGCCCAATTCCTTTAATGCCTTCCTTTTTTGTGGGTAACACAGGCGCATTAGTAGAACTGGTACATATGGTTGATTTCATGTTAAAGTGATTGATGGTCAGAACTGTGACTGTTTTGTGATAGGCCTTTACAAATGAGGAAATAATTGTGAAACGGTTATGGAAGTCATTTCTCTCAGACACTGTGGTGTATCAGTCATCAGAAAAAGTGTCACATTTAATTTTCATTCGCATTGTTTTGTAACCGGGCTTTGCATTGTAAAAACCCTTATGTGGGACGCTACATTCCTTATAACATTTACAAGTTGAGGTTTTTCAATTTTTTATCAGCATTAATGACAAACTCAATCCCCGGTAGTTTCACGGGCCCCGTTTTGTGACGAGCAGGTTTTGTTTGCTCTGCACAGCACACGTGTCTGCCAGTGGTTTCAGGCTATTCCGACAGTTGGTCGTGTTAATGAGCCGGCAAACACGGTGACGCTTGTAAGTGCGATATTACATGTAAGGGTGCAAACGTGCTTTTGTTTGTTCTTGAGAAGCTCAAACAAAAAAGAAAAGAAAAATCTATAGCGAGCATAATGGGTGCCGGAAATGGCCTGAAACAAGCACGGGCAGATTCAGTATACAACAGACAGTGACTCAGTGGGAGGCAGCGTTGGACCACGTCGGTCTCTCCTCTCTGGAGTGACGGAGAGACAGAGAGATGCCTCCTTACTACAACTGCAACACGTACCTTGTTATCTCGTTAACGGATTTTGACCTCCGCTTCGCCTCATTCTAAACAACATTTAGTCACACAGCTGCTAGAGTACACACACACATACACACACACACACACACACGGTAAAACACCGCAGGTTCCCATGAATGATTTCCGTGGGAAAGGGCAGAAGACTATGGCGAGATTCCCCGAGAAATACCACAGTCTTATTTCCCATCAGTAATCTCCCGTGCATAGATACACAGATGCCATTTTCTTGCAAAAAAAAACAAACAACAAAAACCGAGAGGTGCCAAAATGAAATGTATAGAGCTCAAGCCCCTTATTATCGACCACACTTGACAAAGTGAGCTGATTCACCGTGAAATAAAGACGAGTCTAAGGCTTTGATTAATCCTCATTTTTTGGGGGGGGGTTCACTTGGATGTAAAGGGCTTTTTTACGTCCACATTCTGTTTTTTTTTTCTGCTTTTTTTATTAGCCGTTGATTGGCCGGTTCTTTCGGTCAGTGGTAACCCTCCATAGATCAGAAGTGTTTGTCACATAACCGCTCATAAATAACAGCTCCCTGCCACCCCGCTCTTCGCCGGGCCCCCTCTGAGACGACCGGCGCGGCTGGTAAATAACTGGCCGGATCGATAACTGTCATTGCAGTTCAGTGAGCCCCGGCAATCTCAAAAAATGTCTGAGAGCAGTTTGTTGTATTTTCTTCTCGTCGTCCCCCTCCGCCGGCTGGCCTGTCGTGAGGAGATGCAGATGCTGAGATTATTGGTAAATGCAGTCAGTTTACGACGGCGTGGCGTGCTGGGCTGGCAGCTGGGTGACCTCTCCTTTCATTCACTCCATGTCAAATGGAAACAGGACATTCCTTTGTGTAGGGCCTGTACTCCAGCAGGGTCATTTAAATTGGTTTATTTTTAGGTTCTCTTTTTGTGAGAGTGAGAAAAGAAAAAAAAAAGCACAAGAGTTAAGTAAAGACATCATTCCATTAGTTTACTTTGGTTAATGAAAAAAAGCACTAGTCAACTGGGCGACACTGGCCGTGCCTGTGTATTGATCCGAGCATTTCGCCCACTAAGTGCAATTCACAGGAGGGAAATAGAGTCGTCTTGGTTCGATCAGAAACCAGGCCGCCAGAGTCACCTGCAGAAACAGTGGCCCCTGCTGGCTCCTCCTGGACATGGTCTCCTGTCAGTGTCAACAACAACCCCTCTCTCTCTCTCTCTCTCTCTTCACACAAACAAAGTTTTCTCCCTTTTTGTTGGGCGGGGGGGGGGGGGGGGGGCGTTTGCCGAGGGCCGGATTCCTCTCCGCCCGCTCAACATCCACCTCTGTCTGCAGAGGAGCCCGCATCCGACCCCTGGCTCCGGGCCGGTGAAACGTGTGCACTTTCGAAACATTTTTTCTCTCGTCAAGGAAGCGTCCGTCCGCGTGGGATCGGGCTTTGCGTAATTCTGCAGCTCCGGCAATTTGGCGGTGGTGTTTGGTCAGGACATATCCTCCAGGGTGTCATCCGGGTCAAACCACGTGGCCGTTCAGGTGCAAGAGCAAAAAAGGGATATATCATGGTACGCCTCGGGAGGTGAAATCACACAGGAGGGAAGTGCAGGTCGCCAATACATCGATTTGATGACATAACCTGTATGAATCCTCATTATGTCCACCGCACGTGTTTAAATATAGATCTGCGTCGCCGCACGGGGAAACGGCGGGGAGACCTGCATCCTGTGTAATGTTGTGTTTGCTCCATTCACGGGATCGTAATGGCATACAAAGAGACGCTAAATAAGTTTTATCTCCATCCCAGCAATTTGTGCAGTCATTTGTTGTTGTTGTTGTTGTTTTTTCAGATTGCTTGTGGCATCCCTCTCTACACTCTCAGATTTTCAAATATCTGTTTGCAGGGGGATGTGTCAGTTCCCAACAGATGACCTAGTTTTTACACACGCACAATCTTACAAACACTGAAAGGCCCTCCACATACATTAGGTGCCAGTGAAGGCCCCCCCCCCTGTTATATGAAATCTGTATTTACAGAAAGAGATTTGAATGGCTGCGGAAAATGTCAATTATGGAAAAAGGTTAATTTTTAATTATCGCTGGCTGCTCTCTGTACACAGCTGCTCCACAGTTGACTGGTTTTTTTTGTTGTGTGTTTTTTTCCCTCAGCATTTAATTGGAGCTGAAAACAGCATGACCTATTTTGTTTGGAGAGAATGTATACTTTATCTGTGCTTCCTCAGAAGGTGGCCTTGAGCTTAATTTTTGCAGCGCAGCGATGGCTCCCCTCGTAGAGTGCAATGCATTACAGATTACTCATAACCTGTTTAACATTGCGAGCAGAAAAATTCATCAGCTGGATGGATTACATAAAGCCACTAACGTGATTCCTCTCACAGACTTAGCGCACACTGCAATTAAACATGCAGCTGCCAGAAAAATGACAAAGCAACTTTCCCACAAATATATATATATTCCCCCCCACATAAGGTTTCTGCTGA
This sequence comes from Scophthalmus maximus, assembly GCF_022379125.1. NCBI lineage: Eukaryota > Metazoa > Chordata > Actinopteri > Pleuronectiformes > Scophthalmidae > Scophthalmus > Scophthalmus maximus. The sequence continues at coordinate 20,534,776 of NC_061527.1, read as the reverse complement.
AGAGCGCTGCTGTGTCACCACGTCACAAACAATATCGTCCAGAGGCACTTGAGAAAAATCTGGTCTCTCTGCACGTGTGGAATATCAAGTAAAGCTCTCCACTTTAAATTGATGGCTCTGAATACACTCGTTTTCAAAAAAGAAATTCTGTGATTCCCGATACACGACATTTACCGAAGTGCCCTCTCCTCAAAACACATACACACACACACACACACACACACACACACAATACACACACGCACGCACGCAACCACACTAAGTCAGTGAAAGGATAGTGTGACTGATCCAGCAATCCTGTCATTGTTTTGGTAAAACGGACTCGCCTAAGCTGCTGTAATCACTCGTTTAGTGTTGTGACAATAATGCTTTTTTTCCCCATTTTTTTTTTCAGCCATTCCAATCCAATAAAACAATCCGATCCCTCGTGAACCCCTAACTAATGCAATGGTGAATTTGCTCTTGTTGTGGTTATCACAGATATTATTTTTAATAAGCCTTTATTCCCTTTCAGAGGATCTGTGTCCTATTTCAAATAATACCATTGTGATTGAAGAAGACAAAAAAAAAAAGAGGCAGAATGTCAGATTGTGAGCTGGCTAAAGCTTCTTTCTTAAAAGCCAGAGTTAAAGCCGCCGTTCTATTGACACTAAAGAGCATTTTTTTCTGTTTATTGTTGAGTCCATCATCATTTAATCTGTGGATAAAAGTGCCTGTGCAGTGATTATGTCTTTCTTCGTGCTCGTGCTGATCGTGCAGGAATGTGCGGAAGATGCCGTGAAAAGAAAGACAATTGGTTTTTCGGTGGAAGGTGCAATGTTGCGTTTGCAGGAAGTGAAAAGAGGAGCTTACTGATGGATAGATGGGTGCAGGTTGAGAGGCGCAGATTAGTGTTGTTTAGCAGTTTCTCATCCACTGGGCTCTCTCCACACTGCGTTCACTTTCCCCCTTCTGGTTATCACTCTCAGCTCAGTGGTGTGTGCTGCATGTGCAGTGGCTCCCACTCTCATTGTCTTTGCACATTGCTTTTGAACCCTGCAAAAAAAAAAAAAAAGAAGAAAAAAAAAGGGACTGGCATCAATATGAGGATGCAGCTCATGATTTCTTCAAATGTTAAACCAAATTTTGAAGTCTCCTCACTTTTTGTGCAAGGAAATATTAGCAACAATGATATTGCAGCTGTTGGAAATGTAGGTGACTCCATCGCCGAGGGAAAATGTAAATAAAAATCCTTGTTTTGGCCAGTTTTAACCAAACAAACATCACAATAAACATCAACGGTGATGCATATTGGGCTGCCACTTGCCAATGTACACCAAGCAAAAAACTAATGCTGCAACAAATCTAAGGTTATAAAGTTCAGTCACTATTTGAGGCTGCTTTTCAACTGTAATGCATTATTCTGAAGGTTGTTTCTAATATGTCGTCGAACCCGTTTACGCAAATTACACATTATAACCTTCAAGAAGATTGTTTTTTGTTGTTGTTATATATATACTGGCAACTGGTGTTTTAAAAAAACAATATCTAATTGCAGTTTGACTTGGATGGCTTGAGTTTAAAGTTGACTGCCGAGTGTTGTTGTCAGCCAGCTCTCTAGATCAAGACACAATGTTGTTCTCATGTTAATGTATAACTGGGTGTTTTCATCATCACTCCGTCTCAATCGGAGTTGCCGTGCCCTGCAATTGCTTCTCCAGCGAATCTGCGCGTTCCCATTGTTCTGTGACCCGGGTGGGCGATGAGATGCAAATAGTCGGGAGCTTCCCGTTCGCCTGCGCTCCCTTTGTTCCACCTCCACTTTGACAAAGGTGCAGATTCCGATGCCCTGAGAAACAGTTGTCTCTCCCGGTCACTCTCCGTCACCGCAGTGGAGGCAGGAGAGACAGGGCCTGGGGTGTGGTTCTTAGCAGGACACGGTGCTGTCAGTGCATCAGGTGAGAGGATTGTGCCCAGCTCCGCTCCTCACTTAATCACTTCTGACACAATGCCAATTCCACAGTGGGTGGCGCACACAGCTTCATTCAGAGATGTGGCAGCCGGGCTGTGATCGGATCCCACATTGTGCTCACCTCTCATGCTGTATCAGGGAGCGCAGTGGTCACTTCCCCCGTGTTTCTGTTTTTTTGGGGGGATTGTAGGTGCCCTGGCATTTTTACAACGCCCTGACAAGGCTGATGGCATTTGATGGTCCATCAGCACGTCTTCCGGGGGTATTACAACTGATAGGCTCTCCATTTTTTGGGGGGCCGTTAAAAAGCAGAGCGCACGTGACCTGACACCACAAGCCTCGACGTACTGGGGAAAAACAGCGGGGAAATAGTTGCAGCCGTTAACCCGGTCCCTGAATTAGAGCTCTAGCTTCAATGAAACAGTGGCGCTGAGCGCCCTGAGGGCGTAGGCAAACAATTTACTGAATTGAGCCAGACATAAGTGAAAAATCATGTCTGCAGCCACCGAGATGTATAGCCGCCGTATGGTTACTTTTCTTGCCTCTGAAAAGCCGAACAGGAAACTGCGAAGCAATCATAAAGCATGCAGGGAAGCAATTTCTTTCTCTTATTCAAGTGAAAAATTATTCCGTGCTGTCACAAAAGACTCCCTAACAAGGTGCTTTAAACTCCCTGGCAGTGCACTGCTGCGGGGTGTCAAAAAGTGGATACGGTATAAATGAAGCTTAAACTCAAAAGTCTGTTTCGGGTAATAGCAGCATTTCCTTCCCTCTCCAATGTGCTTTTGATGTGGAGCTAAGATTAACGGTGTTAAATCATTCTCTTCACTGTCTCAAAACGAACAACACCGTAATGAGCAGAGGGTTGAGAACAATAGTGTTTCCTGTGAGGTGTACTAACACCGTGCACTCTTGTTATCTTCTCTTTTGTGCAGGTCGTTGTATTAGAATTCAACCCTCAGTATATGCACCTCCATTGACAATTGTGTATTATTATTATTTTTATAAAAAAAGGGTCATGTAATTTGAGGTGACAATGGAATGGGATATGCAACCATCTCAGGAATGTTCCTTTCATCTCTTCCTAATCCTCCATGATGGAATCCTGGCTGCTTGTTCTTGAGCGGCTGCAGGAGGCGCGAGGTGCCAGGGAATCCGGGGAATTTCGGCGCAGCAGGAAGATTTGCACGTCGAACGCGTCGATCCCTCAGAGTCAACGAGGCCTGCTGTCTGGACTTCCATTATCGGCCTGCTTGCATCCTAAGCCGGGCCGGAGCAGGAGTCATGCGTCATAAAGTTTAGACTCTGCTTGATACATCGTGGACAGTGAGCAGAGCTCAGCATCTCTCCCCTTCTCTGTAAATCAACTCAGTAGACCTTTGAATGTTCTCACACCGAAAATATAATATACATCTGCATGGCCACCTTTACCATGTATTATTGTTGAAACCCTGACTGACACCTAATGAGATTCAGCCGTCAATGATACCACAAGACTTTGCGCGACAGGATTTGTGACCACTCTTTCATTCTGAATACAAAACCATTTTTCACTCAGTCTCCTATCGACAAATCTGATTCCTTTGTGCGACACGGTAAACCGCAGATACATTCGCACACAAAACCAGACGGGCGGCTAACATTCACCCAGCTCCCCGGTGTCACAATTAGGAAACTCTTCAAAGGTCGGCTCAGGTCCCGGCTCGTGCTACAATATTGAAAATCAAATGCACTGTAAAGATCCGTCCGGCCCCAGATCTAGGGAAGGTCATCCGGGTGTCACCGATTTCCGAAGAAAGCTCAGCCGCGCAGCGCGAAAGAGAGTCAAGTTCAGGCCTCCTGGGTGTTTGCAAAAGGACTCGCACACCTGTGACGGGATTGCGCCATGAGCCGGGGCTCGGAGACGGGGAGACGGGGGAGCGGCGTTCCGCGGCAACGGTGGATGATTGGCAGAGAATGTCAGGCACATCACGTCAGCTCCGTGCAGACGCACAGCAGGCAGATGCCAGAGACTGCATGATAAGGAGGGCGGGGGGGCAGGCTCACAAGGAAAGGAAGGAAGAGGCATCTTCAGAGGGTTATGTCATCCCTCTGAAATCTCTCACAGATTAGGCCTCAACATGGCTCACACCTAAAGTCCTTTGTGCCCAGATTATGTCTAAATAACTATCTCCCGACCTGTGACCCGATTGTACAGGGCTTTAAAAAGTAGCTTTCTTCTAATGTTCCTCCCCTTCTTTGCCTTCCGTTATCATTATTTTCCAAACACGAGGATTAGTCAGGGTCACATTTTTGTCCGCATGCTTGAATTGCACAGAAGGATGTGCGCAACCTTCTGGGCCGCACACCACCGGGGCCAGAGCCAGGGTCAGATATCTCCGAGGAGAAAGGCAGCCCGAACGCTACCCACCGCATATTGATTACAGTAAAGGTGTTTGGTTTGACCTTGAGACATTGCTTTATCCTGATTTATTGAAGTCAGTTTTTGTGGATATTCAAGTTGGACCTTGATGTATTTTATTAAGCATGTCATTATTTTGCTTATTCTGTTCATTTTCTAATCGCATAGATCATAGGTGACCCTTATCATTCAGGTAGGAATGAACGCAAGGAAGTTCTGAAAAAGCTTTGTGTATCAACTGTTTCTTCTCTGGATTTCAGGGAAGTGCTCATATGGCCCACCCTGAAGACGAGCTGGAGCGCCTGACCAAGAAGATGCTGTTTGATATGGACAACCCTCCATCTGAGGAATATTTTGGTAAGAAAGAGGACTCATCTCACTTCAATTTGTTGAGCAGTAGCCTATTTAATGGAAGACATTACGAAGGTTCTCAGTAAGTAAAATGTGCAAATAATAAAATGAATGATGGTTGGATTCAGTCCGATCGTGGTGAAAGCTGACGACGCGGTGCTCCTCTGTTGTATGAGTGTGTCCGTCGCGATGGGAATAACGTTAACTTAGCATTCAACTGCTTTGGGTTTTGGGTGTTGCGTCACACTGTATTGACTCGCGAGCAGAACGGAGCCATCACAGATATCATTCTTGCGGTTTACCTACTGCCACAAGCGAGAAAGTCCACTGTGGAGAAAGGCCCAGTTCTTTTTACTTACACAAGGGACGTCAATCTATTTTTTTTTCATGATATCATCACAAAAAGCTGAAACACTTAGTGTCCCATAGGAGTTTAACCATGATTCTATTTTTCTGTCTTTTTTTTTTTTCTCAATCTTTTCATTTTAAGATTGGAACTAACATAGCCTAACAAATAGCATGTTCGATTAGGACCAATTTCAAAATATGTTCATTTTTAGAAGAGTAATTTAACCACGAGTCTCTTCAGATACAAGCTCTATTCTTTCTATTTGGGTTAAAGAGAAAGCAGTATAGCAAGCACTTTTGTGTCTTGGACTATAACGAGTATCAAATTACTTTGCTACTATATGACAACTTTTTATAAATAAACACTATTGAGTCATTATCGTCTATTATATAATAATATTAGACCTCCATGTCAAGATGCGTGAGAAGCATATAGTCCCGGCAGAGCGTGATGTCAGCTATACCAAGAGTACTCATTTACTTAGCACCAATCATATTCATAATCATAATGAGTTGGTCTTTGTATCCTGCCAAGCTCTCAATCGCTCGTAATGGCGCGCTGCTTGTTGCACGTTGCGGTGTGTGTGTGTGTGTCCTAACTGATTTCTCTCTCCACCGCAGCCTCCTTTCTTGTGAAAAAGGAGGAGTGAAAGTGTAGGGAGTGACAGGAAAGTTAGGGGAGAGATAGTTTAGGTTAAGGTCTCAATGGTACGTGTTCTACCCCGTGAGCTACTGGGGCACTTATTCAAGTTTCTAATTACAGCGCTGTAACTGTATAGCATGCCTATTGTATTGTGATTTCATGTACTCCATGAATCCTTGGAACAAAGCCATGAAATAATCGGTGCTATAAACGGCCCGACATAAGATGTAACTGTCGCAACAGTCACTTCACAATGTGGCATTTATAGGTGAGAGCAGCAAAGTGGCTAAAATTAGCCCATGACTCACTGTGTGGTTCACACGCACACACACACACAGACACACACAGACACACACACACACACACACACAGACACACACACACACACACACACACACACACACACACACACACACACACAGGTCGGGCTTGCCAATAACCCCTGAGAACTTAGAATAGAGTGAAACTGTCTTCCTAGATCAGCCTGCCCAGCGGCCCACAAAGTTAGTTTTTTATCATAAGAACAATGTTTTTAGGAAATGGCTTGAGACTGTTAAGTACAGTGCAGGTGTGTAAGATAGAGGCACGGTTAAAGTAGTATTCTCGGCTCTTCTTATCCCTTTAGTTCCTCGGTGTCGACGCACAATGTCTACCAGAGTGTGAAGTAGTCCTGAAGGGAGGGTCCAAAAGTCTGAGGCCACTTTCCCAGAATGGGAGATCAGTACATCAGTGTGATCAAAGGATGAGGCACGACTCTTGCTCAGGGTATAATGAGAATGAGAGATACAGTAAAGACTCTTGTTTGACTGTCCAGCTGTATTTTTGTTCAGTCCTTTTTTTTTGAACAATATTTGATTTTATTTTTTTTCCTCTCTGAAGCACTTGCCATTTCTTTTTTATACTTATAGAAAAAATAAAAATTGAAGTGCCAGGATTAAACAAAATTACAATTTTTAATTCTATTTCGCAAAATAGGATTCAAAAGACAGGGATCCTTTGCGTTTATATTTAATTTCTATTTTTCCGCCCTCCGTACCCTCTGCTGCCAGCGAGTGCCATCCCTCAGCTCCCCTCACTTCTCTAGCCTTTAATCCCCTTTGCCCTGGAATTAGTTCCCATGCCCATTAGATAAGTCACTCAGTATATTCAATGGGACTCGGGAGCAGGCTTTATATCAGCACATAATCGCACTGCACACCATGATAACGTGTAGGTGTATTATGGCTACAAGGACATGTATTTAACCGGTATTAAGGGATATTCGGCCTCACATTGGTGCACACTGATGTAAAGACCTTAATTGGTGCACATTAGACATAGGTCAAATGGATCTGCTGGCTTAGGTGAAGTGTAGTCATTTTACAGAGGGATGGCCCTCAAAGCCTTGTTGGCCTAATTTCTGCCTGGATGTGTACGCAGTGTAGACCTGGCATGAACTCCGGTCTGCCGCCATAGCATGCATGCAGTTGTCACTGTGTGCTGACTGTATGGCTGACTGGCCGAGGGCTGGTGAAACAAGGACACGGGAGTTGAGAAATGGGTCATATGTAAGCTGAGGAAGCCAGATATAGTTAGGGATAGCGTGCGCGTAGCCGGCTGACAGCGGCTGGCCGTCGCTGCAGCGGATGGGAGGGAGGAGGGTCATCATGTGGTTAAACTAGGCGACAGCTGAATTGACTGAGAGATAGGAAGAGGACGAGAGCAGGAACCCACAGCTGAGGTGACGGCAGGGACTCATTAGGAGAGAGTTCAAGCACAGGCACATGCTGCTCTGCAAATCCACAGAGCCTCCGTCCTCCCCCGCTGAATAATGTACATATAGCCACCGCAGTGATGTTAAAACTGACTTTAGTCCGGCATGTTTTCCAACCGTATATCCAACTCTGTGGGAGAATCGGTCCCAGAGCATGAGACTTTGTAATTACAAAGAATCTGATGGCGCGCGAGCCTCTTCTTCTTTTTGGCGGGGTACGGGGTGGGGGAGAGGGTGGGGGAGAGGGCCAGCAGTTGTTGAAACCCTAAGGCTAGTAATTAACAAGATTAATCAAAGTGGGGCTGCGATCTCTAGCGCGCTACTGGACTGGATCATTGTCTTTCTATAGCAAAGTTTTTTTATTGGTCCCACTAATGTCTTTGATGAGCTTCTAATCTGTAACAGCTATAGTGAGTTTTTCATAGGTCCAGAGGGGGTTAATTGAATTGAATTAACATTACACTCGGGCTCTGTGATGTCACAAGGAAACTTTTCATTAGGGCTTCATCTCCCTCTTCAAAGTTAAACAACCTTATTATGCCCATATACACCGATCGGCAGTCGAGCAGTTACACCGGGCACACGTTCTTAAAACACAGACGCTCCTCCAAGTGTGAAAAAAAAATATATCAAAAACCTGAAACTGATGCACTATAAAAGAACAGCTTCTCTTGTGAGAAACCCAGTTTGCAAGCCAGAAATCCCCCCTGTGATTGAAGCGTCTTTGAAAAGCCACTGATTAGTCCTGATTTAGAGTTCCAGATTAGATTTGAGTAATCTGAAAGAGCCTTTTCTCCAAATGTCATCATCCGTCATATTTAATCCACTTAGATTTTGCGTAGGTGTACTGTGTTTGTGGAAATCTAATGAGACACAGCTCCCCGGCTCGCAGTACAGATGCCTTGGCATCAGAGGAACTTAGGATATTTTGTCATCGCTACATTTTCTGTCAACCAAAAATCGGGACGTAAAGCTAAATAATTGAAAGGATGAGATGCTCTGCATTATTTACAATTAGTGTTGATACTTGACGCAGTGTAGTTCATTCTGCCGCAGAGAATCTGTTTTTATTCCCCCCTTAATACCAAAATGACAAGTTGAGACACCCTCCATGTGATCCCAGACTTTCAGTTTCCCACTGTATGGAATTAAGAAAGACGTGAAATATTGATATCCAATCAATATTTATACAGTGAGTGATTTTGCAGAGAGGTTTTTGTGCAGTAGCATAAATGTTTTTGTAATGTTATTACCAGATGGTGGGGAGACAGTCATCAGAAACTCGCAGGGAGCGTCGTACGAGCGTACTGTACTCCGCTCAGGACTCTCAGCTGTCGGGAAAGCCTTTCCTCCTGGTTTGAGCTCGCCTTTGTTTCATGATAAGAGCCAGAGAAGAAAAAGCAGGCGTTTGCCATTTTCCCTCATAATGTCAGTCGGAGGGGCTCTCATAATTCATGAGACACCTCACATGAAATGTTCATGAGGAATCTTGGAAGAGAGACAAATGGTAGCGTAGCTCCAGTACCAGTACAGGCCAGAGGAGTCAGAACGGATCAGCTAAGGTAATTGGGTCAGAAAAAAGTTTAGGCTCACACCGTGCACCCTGGTGGAGCCGCCGCCGTTTTTCTTTAAAACACAACTGAGCATCACAACTTAATGTATTAATAGGCTTCCAGTTTAGACAGCTTTGTGCATTGTCTAAGATGCTCTGGTGGAGCTCGTTTGCATATTACTGAGGTTGCCCTCAGCAACCTCTTAGGAGTTTGCTTTTAGATGTGCCTCTACATGTCATAACAAGTGGGATGTGTGTCAGAGTAAAACCTTTCTGTACCCCCCCCCCCCCTCCTACACACACACACGCACACACACACGCACTCTCTCTCTTCTGCTCTGCCCCACCAACCTCCCCCTCCACAGTCACCAGATGCCTTTGGCCAACCACCCCCCCCAAATACAGACGACTGTTTCCATTGAGTGTGCGAAGGTTTACCTTTAAAGTCATGTCATTTTCTAACGTTCGCACGGCATGTAGACAAACAATTGAAAAAAAGCTCTTGTCAGTATGCAGGTGTAATATGGTAATACATTTACAATTATGGCCGCTTTTAAACAGAATGGAGCTCAAGGCGATTTTGGATTAAACTATATAAAGACCTTTAGGATTCCACATCTTAATATTTCATGGGTAGCACTGTCACCTGACGGGGGGGGGGGGGGGGTTTCTCAGTTCAGATCCTGCTTTGACTCCCTTTGTCTGCGTGGGTTGTCTTCGAGGATGATTGGAGGCTCTTAAAAGGGCAGTTGGAGATTTTAATCCAATAAACTTTTTGCAAAATTCAGTGAATATTTCCCGTTTGTGCGGCGGCAAAAAAAAAAATCTGCCCTTGTGAATTGAAAACAAAAAAAGATGGTGCGGCCTCGTGGTTAGCGCGTCGACCTCCCATGCCCGAGGCTGCAGGTTCAGGTTTACTGCCCCTTTAACCCACCATAGGTGTGAATGTGAGTACGAATGGCTGTGGCCTGTCCAAGGTGTACCCTGCCTCTCGCCCAACGTCAGCCCCCTCCCGTGACCCTCATCCACTGCTGTGAATGTGGATATTACAGCTGGTTAAACCACTACACAGGAGCGGGAGGGAGCAATTAGTGATTAAAAGGCTGATGGTACAACCTCAAACAAAAAAAACGACATGATGGAGATGAGAGGTTTCTGTCCGTGACTGTCTCCTCATCATTTCACACAGATCTGCTGATTTCATGTGCCACTCTTTGTTTCCTCTCACGCAGCCAAGCACAAGCCTCAGAGGACATTTGAGTCACGTGCCCCTTGTTCATCATGATTCCTTCATTAGATCAGTTTCCAATGCTCTTCCTATTTCGCTTTCACCGAGATACCAAATTTCTCTACCCTAGTCAAGCATCGACACCTTTGAGTTTTTGTCCGGTTTTGGAGCGGATGAAAACCTGCCCAGTATTCGTGACAGAGTCCGTCATCCCCTCCCTGAACGCACACTGCCTCAGCAGGAAACAACTCGTGCGCGTGATCCACTGTGACTGATTTTGAGTTATGTCAATGATCAGCCGCTCTGTTTATTGTAAAGCGGCGTGCGAGTAACGCTGTGGTAAATATGTTTAAGTTCATGTATCTGTGAGGCTGGCAGGCTGTCCTCCTGAGCCACCTGCAGCCTCACACTCTCCTACCGCTGTTGCGTCACATTAAAAGCATTCAACGGACGAAAGACGGGCTGACTCGAAATTCGGCCGCATTTGTCGCCAAGGTCAGGGCCGTCGCTGCTCCGAGGCAAATACAGGTCACACGTCTTCTTGACTGACTCCTCTTTGTACAGGACATGTGAACGCATGCACCTGCTGCTCTATTGACATTTTTCTGACCGTATCACCACTTGAGCCGAATCAAGACTGAAAACGTGAGGATTGTAGTTTTAAGACAAAGTGAAATGTAAATTGACATAACTGCCAACAGCAGTGTGTGGCATGTAATAGAATAGCCAAATAAATTTGAAGCAATGGACAAAATTAAAATACTATACTATTAAAATACCTGCCCACACAGCACAATCTCCTTGTAGCCCCTTCACTGTGAAGGGCCCATTTCCCCTTTCTCTATCAGCGGATTTCCTCCATTCACACAGTGGCTGAGTGTTGGCCCTGGCTCCGTTGTGCCGTGCTGTTCTCCATCTGTATATGTATGTTGCAGCAGCACTGCGAGACAGAGGAGCAGAATGCTGCTGGAAGGAGGTCAGAGACCACCCGAGGGCAGGGAGGCATCACATGAGGCAGTCTGGTGACATGGCAACTCATCTCAAGCCCATGCATCACCATACCACCTACAGTGGATTATACCACAACAGAGTAGATTATACAACACAATAGCCGCGGAAGAAGCACCGCGGCGACGTGGTATGTCGGTGTGAGGCTGTAGATTTGACTTGCAGCTTGGATACACAAAAACCATCATTGACAATATTTGTAGCTCTTATGTTTGTGCAGCATCCAGGGAAACTGTCTATAATTCAGTTGTTTTTGTGAATGAGACCTAAGCAGTTCCACCGTCTTGCTTGGAACCGGTCACAAGATGTTTTCAATACTTAATCATATTTGGCACTATTTTTAGCTCGGGGGCCGGTTTTGCAATACACAAAGTTGTTTTCTCTGCGTACTGTACGGGGTGCTCCATGCCACTTTGTTTCCTCTCATTATTTTCTCCCAGTACTGCCGATGACCTCGCAATGCTGCTTTCTAGTTTCTCAGCTGATGCAGTGTGCCAGCATGGCGCCTGTCCTCCCCGGCGTCAGGAGCTTGCGATTTGGCAGCGGTTCACGTGAGGTGACCGCCCCATCCAGCCCACCCCCTCCTCCTCCCCCTCCCCTCCCGTTCCTCCCCCGGCAGGCTCGGCACTTGCTATGCTGCCTCGTTGAGACAGCTCCACTGAGGCTTGCAAGATCAGCTGCCGTGCGAGCCCAGCTGAGGCTTCCGGGCGCGCACGTTGCTAGATTTCATTTGTGAGTGAGCGTTTGACCTCGGGAACGAGTAGACATCCGCATGCACATGCACGCAAACGCACACATGCTCTGCAAGCACACGGGTGCGCACGGATAAACAGCAAATAAACACGCAGACGTCTTTGAGCGCACAGCTTGTCTATATACTCTGCTGCACACATACACACACTCTCACCTGTTCCCTGCCTTTCTTGTCTCTCTCTCTCTCCGTCCCTTTCCATTCGCCCGCCCCCGCTCGCTCCCTGGCACCCCTCCACGTCGTTCCCGCCAACCTGCCTCCAGAACATGTAACCTACACTCAGTACCCCTCGCACTGCATCCGCAGGCCCTGACAGGCCGCGCCGTAATGCTTAGTGGCACGGGCTCGCCTATCCTCCGTCCTCCACCGTCGCCGCAGCAGTTCTGCAGATTGCTATTTGCTGACATTGGGGATGAGATTAAAGGCAGGGGGGTTAGGGAGAGAGGCATTCAGAGATTGAAACGCAGCGATGACAGCTTTTTCCTCCTGTCGGCCGGCGACTGAGGGCCACAGCATTGTCAGGCTGCGCGGAGGGCAATCTGAGGCAACAAAGTAGATTAAGTGCGGGGGGGGAGATGAAACAGTGAACAAACGGTGGCCTCTGGCACTTGAGTCGCTGGCAGTTGCACGCCTAATGTGTTCGACGGACTTATTTTGTGCCGTTAACTGCACTCACGGACCTATTGTTTATGTCTTTAATTAAGTGTGAGGACGTAATCACAACTTTGGACACTTATTTCACCTTTTTTTTAAGGGTGTCACAACAGATGAATTCTGTTCTAGAGGCTGGATACACTTATTCAGAATCTTCGCCCACTTTAAGTGTGAAAAAAAAGAAGCTAAGTGATATGTTGTAGACAGATTTTTATTAGTTATGTGTCAATTCCCTCCTCCTAACTCGTTGTGTTGTTAATATCGAAAACGCAAACGTATGTGAAGAGGCCGACTGAGAGTGTGTTTTGTGTTTTACCCACTATATATATTGGATATTTCAATCCGAGCCCAAAACTTTAGTTTAAGTCCCAAAATGGTTTTTTGTGGTTCTTTTATTAGTTTTGGATACGAGCTATAGTCGCTGCCTGTGCCTCTGGGGTTTGCCAGGGTTGCACCAGCAGAATTGTATTCTTTAGTAACACAGTGTGAAAAGTTTGGTCTCCCGCAAAAAAAGTTCCCTGCGATCCTTCTCTACATGCACGATCTTTGATTTCTGACGATGTAAGATCAAATTGAGCTGCAAGTGTGCTCCCTCTCTGCCTTTCATGCTGCTTCAATATCACGGCGTGAAAAAACAAAGAAGGCAAAGACTGAGGGAAATCTGAAGCGTTCTGCCACTCAACATCCCCCATTCCCAAACAACAGCGTCTCACTGCCACTACAAATACATTAGAAATCAATTATTTATGGAACAAAGTCAGGGCCTCTTTTATCTTTTCCTTTTATCCAATTAAATTGTCTAACCATTCTAAGCCTCTATAGCTCACAGGGAATGTGCTTCTTTTTAAAAAGAAAAAAGAAGAAAAGAGTTTCTCCTCAGTCCTTCTTTTGACTTTCGACGTAACAGAGAGGAGACACTTCTGAGGGTTGAAGAATGAAAGGAAGAAAGTGAGTAAAGTGTAAATGAACACCCCCTCCCAGCCCCGTCACCATTGCATTGGTTCTACAGGAACTATTTGAAGATTTGATATTAAGACTTTGGTTCCATTCCCTGCGCACAGGGACGCCGGGAGTGGCGAGGCTTTTCATGATTCCTTTATGCCCAGCTGAAATAGTTCGAAAGTATGTGGGATCATCTCCACAGGGGTAAATACGATGTTGCTTCATTCGCTGCCCTCTATTATTCAGGAAGTCAACTGAAGTTGGTGTCGCAAAATTGAAAAATGCCTATTTCTGATGCAGACGTGTGAAATTATTGATGTGAAGCTTTGTAAAACACTCTGCACGTCTCTGCATTATCATACAGTAAGACTGTTGGGAAAAAAATACAGATTCACTGAAAAGCTTTGGGGGTTTTGTTTTCTTTCACACACTAGAATGAAACTCATTAGATGCATGCTTCATGCCTGTTATCAATTGTAGTACATTTAAGTGCAAAGCAAATAATTAACAAACATTTTTTTTTAATTGAGTGATTGATGAATTGCTTAATATAACAACAACAAAAATTTAACGAAAATAAATTTAATATAACAAAATGTCAATCAACAAAAAAAAAATCTACAACAATTTAGTCGCTTAGGCTATTTTATTGTGCCACAATGCCAAAGTGTCTCTGATTTTAGAGAATTTGGTGATTTTCCTCTTTCTTTTGTCGTTCTGCCTGACAAAACAACTCACACGACGACATCACCATGTGCCCTGGGAAAAAAGATTTTTCTCTCTATATTTACTGAGAAATCTATTAATTAAGAAAATAATCAGCACATTCATTTATCATGAAAATCATAAGTTGCAGCCTTTGTTTTTATTATCATTAGCAGCCATTTTATAGGTGCACATATACAGTATCATGCAACTTATTTGATGCCTATAAGATGCTGTTGGGGTAACTGGACTATTTCCAGAGGTCTAATAATATACACAATATAAATGGGACAAAACATCCGAAACATCTCTCAGTATAATGCTGAACAACTCCACCTTCGACTGTGACCTCACTTATATGAAACATTACTGAAAATGGGACTTGGAACAATAGAGCTAACAATGGGGAGCAGCTCTGAAATCATGAATTGATTCATCTGTTAGTTGTGCAACAACAAATAAAGATTAGTATTTTGATGATCAAACAAAAGTTATTTTTTTTAGGTTTGAAACAGTTGGTCAAAAAAAACAAGCAAAATAAATATGTCACCTTGGAATCCGGAAAACATCTTCTTCATTTTAGAGACCAAGCAACAATTTATTCATCGAGAAAATAATGAATAGATTCATCTATATTAATTGAAATTGTTTTGAGCATTAATCCTGAAATGTCGGTACAACCGATAGAAAACAAATCTTTGCACGATTGGGAGAGACGATGCAGTGAGCGCTGTCGGAACAAAGGCTTTTCCTTCCCTTTCAAACAACAGAGATCCGAGTGTCATCGCTGGTGTGACATGACATCCGCTGTATAATGATGTGTCAATTTGGACAATTTACCATCAGCACTTTTAAAACTCATATTCATTATCAACTCGCACCTAAATATATTTTATTTCGGGGGGGATGTTAAGAAGTAAAACACAGGTTGAGGAGTTTCAAGGCAAAAGTGTGAGCAGCCTTCAGATCGACCGCTCTTACAGGATGGTGTGTGTGTATTCATGTGTGGGCTGGTGATTTGTACATTCAGGCTGGCATGACATGTCTGTGGGCTTGCATGTACAGTATATTATACACGTGTCTGTGTTTGTATATATCCGTCTACATGTGTGGCATGTCTGGCTCAAAGAGATTTTTTTCCCACTGTGTGCGTGTGTTTGTGTGTTTGTGTGTTTGTGTGTTTGTGTGTGCGTGTGCGTGTGTGCGTGTGTGTGTGTGTGTGTGTGTGTGTGTGTGTGTGTGTGTGTGTGTGTGTGTGTGTGAGTGTGTGTGTTGGGCTAAAGCTGTGTACACTGTAAGCACAGTGGCGCACAAATAGCTCCTGAGGGCCTTTGCGATCACAGACTGCCAAAAGGAAAAGGATTTCCGAGAGGTTTCCTTCTTCGCTATTTAAAGTGGGAGCCCTGTGGGACATGTTTGGCATTCTCATCCACTCACTGAAGATGGCCTGTGATCTGAAGCCACTAACAGGCGTCGGCAATGCTCCGTCTCTGTCTCTCTCTCTCTCTCTCTCCCTCTCTCTCCCTCTGGCTCTCTGAAGTGATTACCCTGCTTGTGATTCCACTGACACCCACATGTCCCCCCGAGACGTGCCTTCACTAGTTTGTTTAATCTGCCTCCCTGTACAGTAGGTAACACAGCCATAATTGAGGTGTGGATAGAGCTGTGGGAGCAGATGAAAACGATAGCAGGTTTAATGAAAACTTGTCTGCGCTATAAGTCGCCGTGGATGACAGCAGTCGCTAAATTAATGTACAAAATTCTGCTGTGATAAGAATTTATTTTTTTTTAGAGGGAAATGTCTTCAACGGCAATCTGTCAGCCCCTTTGTTTCTTAATGTCTCCCCAGGCGATCAACGATGAATCCTGAAATAGAAACAGGGGAAAAAAGAGTCACAAATATCACTGTTGCAATATGGATTTTGGAAATGTCGCTGGCAAAGTTGTGGCTCCAGTCATTCTTTAAAGCAACTTCCCCCCCCCCCGTTCCCAGTGAGGCTGCTGATAAGATAATGAGTTATCTGAGAGCAGAATACCATTAGCGGGCCTCGCAGTCGAGCAGATATTTGATCTCGACAGCACATGACTTCCCAAAGTTGCGCCGATACCTGAGACAGATTCCGCTTTGCACTGCGTTTGAATTTTTTGATATGAAAACAGCAAGTGGAACTGTGAAAATGCGAGCATCAGATACTCTATCTCCCCCGGTTAGTGTCTCGCCTCTGTCTGTAACACGCTTGAACCGCTCTGTTCAGAACATACAGGGTGTCAATCATCGCCCAAATCAGCCTGTAGATGAAGCCCAAAAAATGAAAAGGGGAACGGGGGAAAAAAAGAAGCGATCCTTAGAACTGAACTTGAATTAATTAAATATACTGTATCGTACTTCCTCAGAGAGATTGCATCTGTCCTCAGATGTGTTGAAAAATAAAACATTCTCAGATATCTTCTTAAACCCTATTATTGTAAGATACCAGTAATTAAATTGACAGTGTTATTAATTGGGTTGAAGATAACTTGCATTGAGTCGAGGACATCTTAAACTCAATTAAAGATATCTCTAACTCAATTAAAGATATTCAAATGCCATGTCCCGCAGTATGCAATCAGGGCTCTTTCTGGTGCAATAGTATCAGTTCACTTGTGCCCCCCCCCCCCCCTTTTTTTTTTTACAAAGACTTAGTTGTACTTCTAAAGTTTTTTCTCTTTTTTTATCATTTGAAGCTTGACTTTTTGAAAGAGATGTCACACTTTGGCGATGTCTATAGCTTTTTAAATGTGGCATAATTATAGTACTTAATCCTCCCTTATCCAGTGTTTGAAATAGAAGTGAAGATTAGACACTTCTGACATCGTTGAAATGAGGCATTTAAAGGGACAGCTCGTCATTTTCTTGAGGTCAGGCGGTCCCAGTCAGTGGAGACGGGTGAAATCTTAAACTCTCAAACTAGCACCGAAAACAACTATTCACCAAACACAACAGAGTTTAAGCTTTTCATTTTCACTTCTGATGTTTTCTTTCTGCTATTTTCTGAATCAATCAGCATAAAGTTGATGACAATTTTGAGAATCAATTAGACATCTGATATAAAAAGCAGTCAAGTTTCAGCTTCTCAAATAAGAAGATTTTCTTTTTTTTTTAAACTTTTTTTTTCTATTAATTGTAAATTGAAACCCCTTTGGTTTTTGGAATGTATGGACCTCGGGCTTGGTGAATATGTGATCAGCATTTTGACTATTTTTGACTTGGCTTCTACGTACGCTCTGAATCCTTGCTTTTGATAATATCCTCAATTTCACTTAACAACAACAGGTTTACGTGATGGCCACCAGTTTTAATTATGCAAAGAAGTCAACTATAACTGATCAAAATCAAAAACAATGCATTGTTGCAGCCCGACTTGATCCTTGTCCCATATTTGCATCTTTCTGTATCACTCAGGTTTTACAGTTCCAGGATATTGCATATGAAATATCTGCCCGTATTAGGATTATTTTCCACGTCCCTTTTTTTAGTGATGTGTTATATTCATATATATCTGAGCAAAGCCCCCTTTTCCTGAGACCCGGTTGGCTTAGAGGTGCTGCGCAGTGTGTTGTGTTGCTGCTCTGCTGGATGCTTCTCATCAGGGTCGAGCTCTTTACTATTATTAGGTCTTCCTCCAGTGCATCGAAAATAGACTTGTACTTTCCAGCGCTTCCTCACAATAATACACATGATTGGATGATTTGTTCAGTGAGTGGACTTTGGACCGTTGGTTTCCTGATTAATGCTACCTGACCTCACATATCTGTTGATTTATTGTGAATCTGGGCTCAGCCTCGTCCTCCTCCTCCTCCTCCTCTCCCCAGGGCGCTGTGCCAGCTGTGGAGAGAACGTGGTGGGTGAAGGCACCGGTTGCACCGCCATGGACCAGGTCTTCCATGTGGACTGCTTCGTCTGCATGACCTGCAGCACCAAGCTGCGTGGCAAGCCCTTCTACGCTGTGGAGAAGAAGGCGTACTGCGAGCCGTGCTATATTGTAAGTAACTTCTGTCCTCGCGAATGCACCTGACTCGGCGGCGTGTTTAAGCTCACACTAGGGTTATTTATGTGTCCGTGCGGCGGACACATTGGCAGCCCTGCGCCTGGAATGTTCAGGCAACCACATTTCATTTCATCACTGGCTCACCGCACATCTTCATTTCCTCTTTGTGTCAGTCTCGGCGAAACTGACTTTTCTCACGAAAGTACAGTACTTTCTTCCAGTTACACAACTTTCAGTGACAGGAAGGAAAACATTGACATGACAGCACATACAATGCAGGAAATACTGTGACTAACAGAGTTGGTCTTGTGACGTGTTTTCGTTTTATATGTTAAAAGGTCATCTCCTAAAAACGTGCCAGCCGAATAACGAATATGATTTGCTTATTAATGCTAGTTGAAAGCCTCCCAGCTAGCACCTGCGATGGTTTTTTAATGTAAAAGCTGCACTGGTCAATATTTTTGTATTAGCAAAGGTTCAAATGACTCTGTGTAATGTTGAGGTTTGATGAAACCTACAGGGAATTATCTCAATAACTCTGCAGTTGCTCTCGGCATCAGTTGCCTTTCTTAGAGTCTTTCAGCTCATTGTTTTGGTTTTACGGGCCGCAGCTCTCCTCTTTTGATTTATCCTCACTTCCCTCATCAGCTCTGCAGTGGTGGGCAGATGTTTCCGGCACGAGCCGCGCTGCCATGTTGGCAATTAGCTGGTGACCGTAGTGGAGTTTTGAGCAGCTTTAAAGTCTGACACTATTCTCAGTAGTTGGTGGAGTGAATACTTCCCTGAAACACGACTCCAGATAAGTGTTTTTTCCCTTTGTCCGCTGGACGTGTTGATAGGCTAACACATTATCCATATCAAATTCATGTGGTGATTGTATGTCAGTATGGTGTTTAAAGATGCCCACAAGTGGACTAATGTGTAAGACACTTAAAATGTCCAGTTTCACTGTTGCCCGTTGTTGTCACGGTGATATCAAAGCCAAATGCTGAAGGCAGCTTTCAAAGCGAACTGGCACAGCTTCAGGTTTGACATCACTGTCTCGCCTTCTCACAGCTAACTTCCACTAGCCGAGGACAACATGATAGACTTGTCATTTGTTCTCCCCCCGAGTAATGATATCCGAGAAGCGTTCATTGATTTCCTTTTTAATGGAGGATTTTCAGATATCTCTTCCTCGGTGAATTAGATCATGATTGTAAGAGTTGAATCACTCAGAGCTGATGCACAGCTATCTGGAGTCACAGCTGATGAGCAGTCAGATACGGTTTGAATGCCCCTTGATTTATTAAATGAGCGTCAAAATCACGTTAGAATGTAACACGGTGATAGATATCTGCGTGGATCAGATGGAACAGAAGAAGTTTCCGGTGCGTCTTCCTTTTTATTCCATTTTCTATCAAACAGTTCTTATTATTATGGTGGGGGGGGGTTAGATGGGGGAAAGCGATTTATTCTTTCTCACGAAACACACGAGTATCTCTTGGCACAATAGTGTAAGGAAAGACGCACCATCCTACCAGATCATTACATTGCATTTATTGAACCGATGCTTTTGTCCAAAGCGACTTACAATAACAGGTTTCCGTCATTCCAGAGGTAGGCAGGTCACATTAAGGGGCCATGCCTAAGGGCCCACGCTGGATTTTAGCCACGCACTGAACTGGGAATCGAACCTCCACGAGCTTCTGCACCAAAAGTCAGCGGTGTGACTGAGTTTCATTGGAATATGGTTCAGATTAGTCATCAATCTCGTGGCCAGAAATCTATGTCATGGGTCAAGTTTGGAGGTCATTCCTGGAAGCTGAGACAGGAAGTAACAGGGTCGTTACAATTGAATTGTTAAGTGACAGCTTTTCACCTTGAGTCTTGTTTTCATTTTGAAATAAGTGATTTCGATTGTTTGATTTGATTTGCACAACTTAAGTCTTGCATCAGGCAGGGGAAAACCAAAGACCCATGATGTTAGAACTGGATTTTTCTTTTGGTCCATACTGTACATGCAGCTTGTGTACAGAGAAACTCCAGGGTTTTTCCCTACAAGCCCCCTGAGACAATTATTTGCCCATTTCCACTTTCCATATTGTAGAAAAAATTTGTTTACGGGAGAAATAATTGCAGCTTGCCAGTTAATGAGGAGGTTAAAGCGTGTTCTTTGGCAGATGAGGGAAAAAGCATCCGGATGACAAGATGACCAGTGAAAAAAATAAGAAGGAATTAACTAGAACGAACCCTGATGTGGTGGATTCTTCCGGCACAGCACATATTAAGACATACACACATTACCTCTAAATCACTATGAGGATATAGCTTGATGTGCACTTCACCAGTAAATGCTTCAAGCTGAGCTACTGTACATGAGGTTTAAACCAGTGGCAGGCCATCTCCTAAATCAACCCCTTTTCAGAGGCACTCACTGTGATTGTAGTTGTCTTGTCTGGAAGTTCTCCAACTCTGATACATGCGCTAAAGAGGAATGGGATAATTTAAGAACTTTATTTATGCATTTCATCAGCATAAATGTTCTTCTGGCACAAGATCAAAAGGATGGGGGGGGGGGAAATCTGAATTTCTTAATGAAAGTAATTTCTTCTTCTTTTATTCCCATCCTCAGGGTCATACGCCTCTGTGCGATTAGAAAAAAGAACGTGAGCGTCGAGTCTCCGAAGAGAAGTGTCATATCCCAGGGAGCGAGAGAAAAGTTAGCCTCCAAGTCAGTCAGTCTAGGAATCTCTGAGTGCAAAAGGAGCCTTGTTATATCTGCGGCATGTAAAACCATTCTTAACCCCATTTTCCTTATCTTGAAAGGGCACTCCAGTTAGCATTGCCCTTCCATAACATTCTGAGACATGTACGAGATACAGACAGGTGAAGAATTAAAGATCAACATCAAGTGTCATAGGGAGGTGTTGGCCCACCACATGCCGTCAGAACAGCTTCACTGCACCTTGGCGCCCATTCTACGTGTCGCGAGCCAAAATCTCCCATAGGTGTTGGGATCATCGTCGTTCACCGTCGCCTCATTTTCATGGTCATTAATCATTCAGCTACCTATCGTGCCCTCTGTGGAGGCATGCTTCTCCACCCATTCAGTCCGGTTTTTCCTTATTGCTACATTTGAAGAATTCAACTGAATCTTACCAGTTTAGTCGGTCAAATATTGCGACGCGGCGTAAAAATGTTGACTTCTCCTAGTTTGACTTTTTGGGAGAGACGCATGCCAAGAGCAAGCAGACAACATTGATGCTACTTCCATGTCTGTACACTAAATTATTATTATGGTGGCAGCAGGAACAAAATCCAACAGATCAATATCAAAGCAGCAAGAGCTTGAGATATCCCGACCTCTGATCTGAAGTCTTGGTCATGCACCAGAAACGCTTTGTTCGACTTTCCCCATGACGCAATTTTAGTATGGTTTTGTGACACCCCCATGCCCAGTAAATGTATTTTAAACTCATGATATGTCTAGTCTAGTCTCAAAACAACGTTGATCATTTTTTAGGTTTTCATAAGCGCCCTACAAAGCCACAGCAAAGAAGACATTAGTTATTACTCTCTGTGACCAGTAAACTGAGCTAGGTTTGTAAAACTTTGTGGAACTGAAATTAGATTGCTTGTACACACAGAACAGTTGCAATGCGTAACATTTGCATGGGTGATTGACAGATTTTGTATGTACACATACATAGATGTGTACACAGCTACAGGTATTTGCTGATAGAGGTTGATTTTCAGACGACACAATAAATGCACTATGGTTTTCTGACAAAGGCCATGAGTATCAACTTAGTGGAAACTCATTTTATATTTTCAGCCCATATGTAATGTGAAAATAAATGTTTTCGAACACCCTCTGGCAGTGTATTACATTTTGATGTAGACAGGTGTAACAGCCGCCTGAGGAAACTCGCGTTTTGCACAATGTTGAACAAAAATCAATGAATGCCTTTGCCAGGAATGGAAGGAGCACACTTTGCACGACAGGGTGATTGCCGTCCAATAAAGTTGTGTCAAAGTAGGCGATCAGCAGCCCCTTTTATCTAGGCCGGGACTTTTGCATATTCTGCGGAACAATACTGGCGTTTGTGTCCGTGAGATCCATCTCTTCCGCCGGGGGATTTGCCTCAGTTTGTCTAGATATTATTGATTCCTTTTTAGTAATGTACAGGAACTCGCCCTCATGGGTTATCGTCACCTGTCTGCTGTCTGATCCTACAACCTGCTATCTCTCAGTCCAACCAACCTCAGCCATGCGACCTGCCCACAAGTTGCCAGGCTGTAATCAGACGTTGTCCTCAGCACTTCCCCCCCCGTTCGAGTTCTTATCGCCGCCCATTTGAATACACGGTGGTGTTGATAAACTGCACAGCAGCTCAGTTAATGTCCCATTTTGCATTGAGTCGTACGTAATCATGTTAGTGTGACAACATCGGCTCTCCTCTCAGCCAGAGGTGTCCCACGGCTCCTGATATCCCCTGTTTGTATAGGTGATAAGACTGAGCGTGTGTGTGTGTGTGTGTGTGTGTGTGTGTGTGTGTGTGTGTGTGTGTGTGTGTGTGTGTGTGTGTGTGTGTGTGTGTGTGTGTGTGTGTGTGTGTGTGTGTGTGTGTGTGTGTGTGTGTGTGTGTGTGTGTGTGTGTGTGTGTGTGTTTTCCACAAGAAATAGTTTAATTCAAAGTATTCTTGACTGTATGTTTTATGCAACCTAGAACATATTAATCAACAAGAATATAACATCATCATACTGTAATATTGCAGACCTTTTTTTCTTAGAGCTAACAATGAAGGTATTATATCTAATTTGTTCAAACTGGACAAACAAAATTACTGCTACTGCCAAATGAATTATTACAACATGTTACCATTGCCATAGTGCTCTTACATTAAAGTTTCTGTATGGATCAAGCTGACAAGATATGATCTTAAGCGGAGGTGGAATGTGGCTTTTTTCTCTATCTGCTATAGGCTCTAACGTCGTACAAAGATGTGGTATCGATTTTCTCATCTTACCCGCATATTTAACGAAAAATGGCATACTGATACTGGTAATCACAGTATGTTTTCATGCGTGTTGACCCAAATCCTGTGAGGGCCAGGTTTGTTCAAAGGTAACTTTTATATGCATGTAAAGTTAACCACAGTGGACTTCCTTAATGTTCATTTCATTTAGTCAGTTTTGTTGCAGTGAAATGCACATTAACGTGTAGAAACTTGGAAGGTTTAAGGTTTTTTAAATTCTTCAAGGATACAGTCGCAGACAGATGTTGTTGGGTGTAAGATGTAATACATTTTGGAAGATCGCTCCACTGACTACAGTCAATCAGTGTTACCACCTGTAACCACGAGTGTCACCAAATCTACCAGGACCTATAACATTAACATGTCGCCTCATGGAATTACCTAAAATTAACAACTAATTACCAGGAAATTATCGTATTTATCCTACTACTGTATCTTGTCCAAAAAGGTTGATTTGAGACATATTTTTTCACAAAGAAGGGTGTAACAGATGAAGTCATTGTGTTCAAGCATCACACCATCCACAGACTTCAAGGCCAAAATGTTCTCAGTTCTTGGGATTATAAAAAGTCACCACATATTTGAATTTTGTAGGCTTAGAAATGAGGGATAGTTTTCTCTCTCCTTTCACTTCAGGAAGTTCGCCTCCAGCCACGAGAGCATATTATTGAACAGAGCTCAGAGCAACAGGGGCTCTGCATCCATCTGATAGCTCAGTCGGTCTTTGAACAACTTCAGCCATTAGATTCCGTGTCACTGAGGTTAATTGCTTACACAGGGCACCATGCCCACTGTTCTCGAGTCCATTCGGCGGCGGACGTATCTGCCTCGTTACTGAAGCAGTTTTGTTTGGTTTTTTTGCAAATTTCTGCAGCATTCCCGCAGCCAGGTTTATGAGAAGTTAATGAATTAATTTATTTTAAAATGGTTCTTTATTTGCCCTTTACATGAGGTTGGGATGCTGATAAACAGATCCATTCAATCTGCTCCACCAGTGAATGGTAAAAGCTTTAGACAATGCTCGGCTCCCTGTAAAAGGCAGAATCGCATCCCCGCCTCCCTGTTTATACTACCACTACCTATGAATATAGCTAACCGAAGTGCAGTGTTATAATGAGACTGATGTAAGTATCACAAGGTCACACCAGGAGAAGAATTTCATATTGAGAGAGCAGTAATAAAAAGATGGGGATTTGCCCACATAAAAACCTTAATCTATTTCTGCCTCTTTTCACAAAATTTCAGAGACCAGCAAGGTCACGGACACCAACTTGCGTGAATGTAATTGCGTTCATTATCTGGTGTTGTACCGTGGCTCCGATATTTAAAATAAATGGGCTTTAGTGTCATTGGTTAACGCTTTACGAAAGATTTTCCATTCTGCTATTGAAAGGGAAGAACTGCACAGAGTAGTCCTGACCTGCCAGTCACCAGGAATCGTTCACGATTGACTGACTGATGAGCTTTTACTCTCCGTGTCTGTTTGCCTGTACTGGAAAGTAATGGTGCTGGCCTCAGTGGAAACCCATTCATGTAGCCTCCTTAGTAGCTCTAGTACTGGGCTGCTGTTTGGAATTTTCACTTTTTTCAGGACAAACACTAAATATAAACTTCTTATATCAACGGATCTTGAGAGAACAGAACTGATTGGTTGGAGACTGGTAGAAAGAAACCATCCAAATAGAACAGGTGACCATCATGTGATAGGATCACACCAGCCACGACACTCGTCTACATGATGATGTTCCAACCAATGAGTACTCAATGGTCATTACAAAATGGTATCTTTAATTTGACTTCAACTAAACAACTGCCTTTGTGACTGTTTCTTACATGGTTGCGATATTATCCATCAATCCATCCTTTTTCTTCTGCTACCGAGATCTGTTCGCTGAAGCAGCCGGCTAAGCAGGGTGTAGGAGATGTCTTCCCATTTGGACGTGCCCGATAACCTTCCAATGGAAGGCGCTCAGGAGGCATCCTTACAAGAACCAGCTCAACTGGAGCCTTTCAACAAGTTCTCCTCCAGATGGCCCTATCTCAACCCTATGGAGAAAGCTCATATTGGCCACTTGTATTGGCGCTCGAATGAGAGCTCATGGGGGTAGTGTCATAGGGTCTGGGCGTAGATCGATTGGTAAAGCTTTGCCTTGCTGCTCAGCTCCTTCTTCAACACAACCGTCCAGTACAACTGCTAATCGTTTATCCTCATTAACTGCTGACGCCGCACCGATCTCCCTGTCCATCTCCCGCTCTATCTTCAGCTCCTCACCCGTGAACAAGTCCCTGAGAAACTCAATCTCCTTCGGGCAGAAACTCGACCCCAGCATGATGAGAGCATTCTTGCTGAGACATAATCTGTCCACATAAATACAGACATATATAAACGTCTGTGGTAGTTCCCAATTGTCTCCAGGGCGACTGGGTTTGTTCTACACTCAAAACCACATGTTGCTGCCGAGATTTGCTGAAAGCTATGACAGTATTTGAAATAGATAGCTAGAATTTATGGATAATAGGTTAATCCAATTTAAAATCCATTGAAATGAATGGGTGGTGCTGTTGACGGGGTACTTGAGTTCATGTGACAGTGATGTAGGCATATTGTACTTTTTCAAAAAGGTGCTCTAGTTGTGTTTACAGAATTTTACACACGACTTCAAACACGCCAATATCATACAATCTAGATAGCAAACGGAAGTTTGCGAGGGTGGCACAGCACCCAGAGGCGACAGGCATGGTGCCAGCTGTATTGAGGCTCCTGGTGACGGATGTCCTCCACCGCGCATCATAGCCGACTATTCTCCCATCTAACAATGGGATATCCCCCAAGAACTCCCCTCAAGCTGCTGCTGTCATTGAGAGCGGGGATATACAATACATTCAATCACGGAGGATGATCTCTCCTCTCACATCCACTCGCAGTAAAACAGAGGGGGGAAAAAGAAATCTCATAATGCAGCTTCGCTGACAGTAATATGGCTCTAATTAGAAATGACTGCACACCACCCCACACACCTGTCACTCCCGTGTGATGGATATCCAGGTAGTCAGATCCAGGGGCTCGCAGCCAGCGTGGTGAGTTCAGGGCCCCCCCATATGCTGGTTGTTGGGGCCGCTCGGAGTGTCTGCGAGCGGCTGCTCACGCTGGGGGAAAAAGCCAGTGCACACGCCGAGCAGCGACGGCAGGTGCGCCTCCACCGCGGTTTTCCGCTTGTTGCCTGACGCGCGGCGGCGAACACACAGCGACATGCTTTTTCTGCTGACTTCGTCATCAAATATTCATGGCTGTCTGCATTAGCTCGCCGAGTTCTAATTGAGTTCTGTATATTCAGACGTGATTAACTCGGTCTAATTCCTCAAAGGAGTGAGCCAATTAGATAGCACTTGCATGAATAGGATTTCACATCTTCAAAACGTCCCCAGAATTGCCAAGACAATTATATGTGTGTATAATTGCGCTGTACAGTGGGTGTGAGCCCACTGAACTCAAGCAGGTCATTATTTCTTATTACCGACCAGCACTGCAGGAAATGCAGCTGTCCCATCCATCAGCAGCAAGTAAATGAAAAGCAGGAATACAGTGTTTGGACAATAGAAGAGAGAGCGATTCCAATCACCAGGCCCTCTAAGCCTTCCTCATGTTTTGTGTCTAAGCACACAACCCCCCCTCCCCCCACCCACCCACCAGGAGCGAGCGGGAGAAAAATATCCGTGACCCAGTGCTGACCCACCACAATGTCACTCTAACTCATGGCATGGGAGAACTACTGCTGGGGTCTTTGTCAGTTTCTCTCTGTAACCAGAGCAGGAGACATTGCCCAAAGTCCAGAGGGGTCACATTCTGCTGCGGAGCTGAATTTAAGGCAGAGAGGCAGACGGGCAGGGCCGGCCACTTTGCCTGAGCCGGAGAGAGAGAGGCATCAGGGCCCCACGCTGCCACCTTTTATTCTCTGGAGAAAGGCCTGAGCAAGGCATGATCTGTGTGTCGCCTCTGTCCCTTCACGTTGGCTTTAGAACGACGTGGTCACGCAGCTAAAATAAGAAAAACCGCGTGAACAACTACAGCTGTATAGGATGTATAAATATCTAAACCTCATTTGACGTTTGCTATGTCTGTCTAAACTTGTGGGAAAGCTGCACAGGCAGAGCGGCCGCACGGTAAGACGGATGTCGGGGCAGAGGCTGCTCGTGAACTGTCCGGGCGGAGACATAGAATGAATGTAAAGAAACAAATCGGGAGGCCCTGGCAGGATGCCAACCGAATCCTGCACAGTGTGAATTTATCACACGGACAGACGGAGCGGAGCAGGGTAGACCTGTCCTGCACCCGGAGGGAGGCCGGCCCATTCCAGGTCAGGCGCACCGAAACCCTTGGCGCACTCGTCCCGACTGACTGCCGCGCACACGGACGAGTGTCACAAACGCTCCGTCTGTGATTTACGCGGCTGATACTTTCAAGGTCACTGATCCTTGGGAGTCAGCAAACCATTAGGAGGATCATATTCCACTGCCTGACATGCCCGCTCACACCCACACGTAAACAAAACCCAAACACACACACACACACACACACACCTCAGTCATCTGCATCCAGGCAGCAGAAAACGATACGATATGATTTACATAACACGCTCGTGAGTGACGGGATCTTGTAAAGGAGTCAAATCGTTTTAATATATCTTCGTTTTGCTCACATAGTGGGCCCGGTGCTGGGGAACTGCTGGATGGAGTGAGGATGCCTTTTTTCCGCTGGAAAGCAATCACTGATATAAAATTACATTTAAGCTGAATGTCAAGGGCCGGGGATGGGATCGTGTCGGGGGGGGGGGGGGGCTCTGGTGAGAGTTGGAGCGCAGGGAGGGGAGATGGCAGGGGGCTGTTCACTTGTTATCCTTCGCAGGGATGAGATTCGGGAGATGGTCGTGTTCACTGAGCCCAACCGGCTGGAAAGGAAACTCAGTCACTCACACAGTTTCTCACGGACTCCTCCGCCTGCACGGCCTCAAATTAGGGAAGAGCAATGGCACCGCTGTCCCCGACACACACATGCTTTCAAACACCCCCCTCCACCAAAACAGATTTCTTTCATTTTCTATTGGCCAGTGTCTCGAGAACATGGAAAACAAGTTTATTTCTCCCCGCTCTCTTTGACCCCGACCATGATTATCCCGTCTGTCGCGATGTCGATGGTAATCGACAGTACGACTGGTTCAAGGTAGCTACCAAAATCTCTTAATTACTCTCCATTCAGTACGTTTGGTGCCAAGTTCGAGTTTCATAACTCGCGTCTTCCTCGTGAACATCCTCTAAATGACAGGATGTGAACCGAGGACTGTCGGGACCTATTTTTGATTCAGTATTGACCTTTTGCATTTATAGTGTGGTGTGGAATAATACTGCTCAGTTGGGATATTACACGACAGGATTCTGTAATGAATTGAATTACAGAAATGATAAAATGACTAAAGCATCTCCAGTGGGTTGAGTGCATCTTAATGAAGGTTAAGTGACGGATCTTGAAACCTCTTCCTGGTGTTTAGCGAGCAGCAAGTTTCACAATAAAAGGTGGGTTGTGTTGTACTTTTAGAGGAAGGACAAAAATATTGTCAGACGTGTCTAGGGAGTATTTATTCTGCTGTCATTCTTAAAGGAATCATTTGGCATATTTGGAAAACGTGCTTCTCCTCTTTCTTGCTGAGAGGTTAGAATGAGAAGATTGATACCGCCCCTCATATATGTCTGGTAGATATAAAGCTGCAGCTGCACGGCGGGACTTAAAATGGAATTGATGGCTCATCCGCACTCCATAAAGCGAGACCTGCTGTCATATCGGCGCAGCATGTGTTCCGACTACTACCTATTAGTGTTAGTGAGGTTATGTTTATTGGACGTCAACTCTGTAATTTATATTCAAAAATTGTCAAACTGCTCCTTTAGAGCCGGCGGTTTGTGGGCTTCGATCGAGACGGCGCGACATGGTGACGTCAGATTTTGTCGAGCGCTGCAGTTTGTAACTTTCTCACACTTTCGCTGTAGCATCACTTCACTGTGAGTCACCGTTCCGTCATCTCTCTCTCTCTCTCTCTCTCTCTCGTTTCCCCATTTCTTTTTGCTTTTACTTATTTTACTGCACTTTCTGCTGAAAAAAAACACGCCACCTGAGCGCGCGATTAATGCAAGCGGAGATAAAAGTGATTTGTCTTTGTCCCGCGTGATTGACCCATATTAAGCGGTAAAGAGGGAGAGGGGCTGCTGGTCGAGGTTCATTAAGTCAACAGACACCTTCCCTCGGGAGGTAGGAGGGTCCGCCGTTTGACTCATAGTTCACGACCGAGTCAGAATCTCTTGTTGACTGCAGAGGAAACCGAAACGCCGCAGCGGCGCACACTCAAGATTTGCCTTTCGAACAAGCCCTTGTTAGACAACGCTGAGCTACCATCAGGAGGGTGTAGTTAATTCACACAGCATGGCCTGGCAGCGACCAGCACATTCTTTGAGGGGCGCGCGCACACGCACGCACACGCACGCTCACACGCACACGCTGTGAATCAGATCATCTGTAAACTTGGCCCGCTCCGAGTTCAGCATGCCAGGTCATAAATCGCGTGCAGTCTCACTGAACTCCAGCCTGCCTCCTGTCAGCCCCACTTGGCCACGTGGAGAGAAAAAAAGAACAGATAGGTATAAAGAAAAATCAGTGCCGATCCTGTCTGGAGAGATGGCCAGCAGCGTAATGCCACAGCTGATTTTTTTTTTTTAAATTAGCAAACATGGTGAATATGTCTGTTGTTGCTTTAACCTCCGGCTGAAAAAGAATACACAATGTAAACCATGGAAGTTGTTTCAAATATTTTGACTCCTGATGGAATAAGAGCGCCTGTATGTCGTTTAATTCCAAACACTTGATGTCTCCACCTTGTATGATTTGCAGTTTCTCCTCTTACATCACAGCAAACTGAATAAACTGTATTGGGAGTTTTGGATTGTTAGCTGACCCCAAAAGAAGGAAGTTAGTCTGAACACGTCACTGTGGGCTCCTGGAGAAGAATGACAACTCATCAATTCATTGCTAAATAGTGGGAAACTTGGCTTGAGCGCGCGGGAGCACTTTGTGGCGAAAAGGAAGCGGCTCACAATGACAAACGGTGGCCCACAATTGACTTGAGCGCACTCCACTCACCCCTCAGTTCAGCAAGAGGCTGTCTGACCTAAATTCACTTCACCTCATCTGCCCAGACATTTGTTTAGCCTTCTGGGCAAACACTTAGAGAAATGTATGAGGAAGAGGGAGAGAGAGAATAATACAAAAAAAAGAATACATATGCTTGAATACATCACATTTAAGCAAGGGGGGGGGGGCCAAAACCCGGACATGTGAAGACATATACAGCCCTCTAGTGGCCGACCGCAAAGGACCTGCCGTCGACCAGAGAGGGCTCCAAGTGATTTATGCAGAATTTCCCGAAACCATCTGTGGAGGTTGTGCCCGGCCGCCGACCGAATCTCTGCACACTCTCTGCTTTGACATCAGACCCACGGCTCCTGGAACAGGGGCTGATAAATGTTACCTAACAGCAAATAAAAAAAAATGAGTCACGAGTGAATAAAAGACAACAACGGAGGCTGTGCAAAATGAATGAATTGAGGTCATAGAATATTACCATCGGGGAGAAAGAGAGAAAAGAGAGAGAATTTTTTTTTTGTCTTTTGAGTACTGTACTCATTACAATGGCCTGGAGGAACTGTGTGCTGCGGAATCATATGCTCTAGTTAAGCTAAACAAGGGCAAGGTATTCCCACATGAAGGACAGATGAGAATAAGTAAGTGGAAATCCAGACGGATGAGTAAGAGTTGAGGATGTTTGGCCCTGGTATCTTACTCCGATTCTCAGGTTGCAAATATATTCCCTCCCGCTCCCTCGCTCCCCCCCTCCCCCCCTCCCTCTCCACCTCCACCTCTCTCCGTGTCTGTGTGCGTGCGTGAGGCAAACCTCAGGGGTTCAGTGCAGCGAGCTCATTAAAGGCTTTATTCCACTTCCAGGATCCAGCACGATCGCAATATGGACATTGTTTATACACAAATGTTGCCCTGGGAATAATGTTTATTTCTAATACCGTCTTGGGGGGGGGGGGGGTCCAAAAAATGAGAGTGCAGAGCTCCTCTGCTCACATTGCTTTTCATGAAATAATGCCTTTGAAGAAAACGGCCATTTTTCCCTCAAACCACTTACTTCTTTCCAGCCCGGAGTCTCGACATCAGCTCCCCTCCGGTGGCGCAGGGCGGCGCTGTGCGGAGGCCCGCGAGACGCCGACGTCACAGAATCGCACGTCAGGGACCGTTTTTCCCGCTGTGGCATCGGTGAACCTCGTTTCTTCCGAAGCCGCTCGGCCCATTAGAATACACAGCACAAATGGCACCGCGCGTTGTCCGCGGACGCGCCTGAGCCGCCGCCGGGGGGCGGGCGGCTCAGGGTTTATCCCAGTCGAGCGGTCACCGAAGTGTCACTCTAAACGGCAGGGCCCCGGCGGCACGTCCGGGAGGCAGCTGATGACGCAGCGCAGTGTTGCTACACACCCCGAGCTGTGTTTGGAAACACTGAGGCAGCCTGCTACTACAGTGGGAGCCAACGGGAGCCGCTGAACCGTGAACCCTTTAGCCCAGCCAAGCGCAGAAAGTGTGTGTGTGTGTGGGGGGGGGGGGGGGACAGAGACACACAGAGATCCAGGAAATGCCTGAGCACGAGAGCAGTGACAGCAGGGCCCATCAGCTCACACACACACACACACACAGCCACATCAGGCCGCACACTGATCACACTCACATGATATATCCATCCGCCCGTAATTGCATTGCTGTTTAGAGAGGCCGTCATTATTTATAAAATATCGGAATAGCGAATGGCGTCTCCCGGCAGATATTAAGAAGAGAGATGCCGCAGATAAGTCAAGAGGCAGGCGCCCGCCACCCCCAACCCCCCCCGCGCCCCCTGTGGGCCGCTTGCCCAGTCGCCTGGCTGCAGAAAACCTGCAGTCATCACAAAGTGGAAATATTTACTGCTCACACTCATGCATACGGCGAGGATGGAGTGTGGGTGAGGGCGGCTGATAAATGACTGTGTTTGTGTTTCGAGGGGAGCGCTAATCAGATTCCTTCAGCTTCAGAGGCATCTGAGGACAGCCGGGGCCGGAGGTGCCGAGCGAGGATTTATACGTGGCACAGGCTCGAGTGGGAGGAGGAGCAACCTCCGAGTGCGACACTGGGAGAAACAGGCCGTTCAGAGCATCGAGGAAACGCACTCAGACAACGTCTTTTAACGCTGGGCAAAAATGTGTCCTCGGAGGGCCACGGGAAAATGACCCGTCTGAATCACTCCGTTCACCGCCAGGTTTGTTGTGTAAACATGTGGGTGTCTGTGGCCCTGTGTGCTTGTCTCCACAGAACACCCTGGAGACCTGCACCATCTGCAGCAAGCCCATCATGGAGCGCATCCTGCGGGCGACGGGGAAAGCCTACCACCCCCACTGCTTCACCTGCGTGGTGTGCCACCGCAGCCTGGACGGCATCCCTTTCACCGTGGACGCGTCCAACCACATCCACTGCATCGAGGACTTCCACAAGTATGTGGCTCGATTTTTCCATTTACAGTGGATCAAGTAACTGTACACAAAGGATGATCACCCGCCTCGGCGGTCCCCGTCTCGCAGCTCATTGTTTTGGCTTCACGGCCTGCGACAGTGTGCGGTTGGATCTCACTGCTTTCATTAACCCCGGGCACGTAATGTGTGTGCGTGCGTGCGTGCGTGCGTGCGTGCGTGCGTGCGTGTGTGTATGCGTGCGTTCACAGCACCAAATTTAGGGTCAGATAATTCCCTCAGGAGTTGGTCGAGAGCTAAAAGGAGAAGTAACATTAAATCACTATTTGGCGGTTGGAGGTAGGTTTGACTCATAAAGCTACAAATAACTCAAATGAAATTTGAATATATTGTAGCTTGTTAACCAGCTGGCTTCTTGCAGTTTCACTCAGTCCAAGAATTGTCTCGGTTTTGTCTCGTCATGACGCTGCAAAGGCTACGACGGCACACTGACATCTGAGGCGCTGCATTCAGCTGCATTCTATGATGCAAGCAATTGCAAGCTAAACTAAAACCTATATTTCTAAAATCTTGGAGTACTCACTAGAATCTGCATATGTCACTTTTTTTGTATCGCCAAATGATGAAATAATTAAGTGTCATGTGACAGGCTCATAAAAACCAACTCTCAGCTTGGTTCAGAAACACACAAGACAGGCGGAGTTTGCTCTGTCTTGTTTGTTTCTGTTGTGCAACCAGACAACTGTGATCTGAGGACAATTCGATAAAGTGCTCCAAAAAATAAAGCTATGCTGCTTTTAAAATCCTTAACTGACCTTATATAAATTCGTCCATATTCAAGTCAATTCCAGGATCTTAGTGCTTCCTCTTCTGGAAATAGTGCAAACAATTTCACAAGCCGTCGACAGGAATTTCATAGTAAATTCCTGCCATTGTGTCACACTCGGATTGCACAACCACCACCTTACCAGAAATGTAAATGTGAGTCAGTGACCAGAAGGGAAACAGAAGTAAACAGCTGGCTCTCGGTGTGAGTGCACGGCGTTGGCCGTGTGCTGGAGCTGCGCTGGGCCTGTTGTTTAATTCCACCTGACAAGAGAGAGAAGCTCTCTGTTGTGTCGAGGAACAGCCGCGGCCCGGGCCTGGGCTTCTTTTTGTGTGTGTGTTTTTGACTGTCAGGCGAGCTTGTGGAGCGAAATGGCGGACAGGACCTGAAATCTCAAGTGAGCTTTTCATATCCTCATTAGTTCTATTGTTAGATCGATTTCTTCACGTCGAAAGCATTTCCAGGGTAACTGGTTTTAAAGGCTTGTTCTGTAAACGTTGTCAGTAAGAGAGTCAGTAATGGTATTTGTTAACAGTCCTGCTATATTTAGCCACTTCCTCAAATATTCTAGTTCAATTAAATATTTCTGAGAAGAGCTTTTAGTTTCCCCTCAATCTTTGAGCTTTTTTTAAAAATAACAACAGGGGCTTTGTGTCCTTAGCAGCTGTTTGCCTAACAATGTGAACGAAATGCCGCAAGTTCAGCATCACTCTTCAGTCCTGTTACTTTACCAAAAGGCCTCGGGACACAGTTGGATAGAATGACAACCAATCAGAGCTACAACAGTTGTGAGGCAGTGTGTCAATAAACACTGTCAGGTGCAGTTCTTCTTATTGTTCGCTGCAACTCAGAGGTTTTTGGCACATACCCGAGGCTACAGGCTGGAGGCGCGGTCAGTGCAGCAACAAAGAGAGATATGAGCTTTCTCCAAAATCGCTTACGGCCCCTTTAAGGTGAACGGTTGTGATTGGCGGCCGTGTCTCCGGCAGGATGGAACACTGGACTGGATGGGAGGACGAACCGATTTGGTTTGGTTCCCAGGAGACTATTTTTGCTCTCGCGTGAAGAACTGAAACGATCGCTGGATCGATCAGTGAAGTCCAGTCCCCACAAGGAAGTGCGAGATAACATTTTGAGAAGTTATGTTTTACAGGAATGAACAAATGTCCTCAAATGCATGCTTAGTTTTTCAGATTTTCCTCTTTTTTGTTTGTTTGTTTGTTTGTTTCTCTTGTGAATTAGTGGATTATTGCATAATTTTATGACTGAAGTAAAATGAAAAAAACAGCCGGTAGACAGGACTCAAAAAATGACTCATCTTCTCTTATTCCAGCTTGACGATTGTCAAGATTTGACAAATCTCTTTAAGTTGTGCACTGCTGGTTTGAACACATCACCTAGTGCTCCAATTAAAATGTCCCACCAATCTCAGACATTACACAGACGTAACATTCATCTAAAGTCCAAAAATTATTTTTTTTCTAGTTGCAGCCGAGCTTGTGTTGCACACCGCACAGTCTCTGAGGGGGGAGAGTTCCCCCAACTTCTCACAAAGTACGTTGGTTTTCGCGTCGTGTCACTGAAGCTCATTCTGTGTTGCCCCTGGTCCTTCTCTCTCACAGGAAGTTCGCTCCACGCTGCTGTGTGTGCTCTGAGCCCATAATGCCGGCACCGGGCCAGGAAGAGACCGTCCGCATCGTGGCCCTGGACCGCGACTTCCACGTGCAGTGTTACCGCTGCGAGGTGCGTGCTCTGTGTTCGTCTGTCCTGGCATGTGAGCGCCCTACAATTAACCACAGTGGTCATGCACCACGTCGCACAGCTGCGAAGTGGCCGTCATAGCAGCGGGGCGGCGCAATGTACACTCACGTCCCCGAGTCACCTCTTCTCCCGCGAGACGACGGGTGAACCCTTCCTCTCTCTTACCTGCCACCGAAATAGCTTTTTCATCTCTCCTCTGCAAAGTTCATGGACTCGCATAGTAACCAATCAGTCAGCCGTCGCTCGCCCCGGCTGATAAGCTGCACACTACGTGCCCGGCTAAAAGAGAAGTAACGTGTCACATTGTCAGAGAACTATTTCAGTGTGAGAACACAGAGCGTTTGGCAGACGCAAAGGTCAAACGAAAGCAAAGCAGATTAGCGCAGCTGAAGGGGCTCAGCAAGAGGAGAGTTCTGTCACCAGGGAGACACGAGTAGATGGAGTTGTAATTCTCTCTGTGTGTGTGTGTGTGTGTGTGTGTGTGCGCGTGTGTGTGTGTGAGAGAGAGAGAGAGAGAGTTTGTGAGAGAGTTGTTGAAAGTATAACAGTGTCACAGGCAATCAGAAAATAATGCTTAAGAAATGTGTTTATCTGTATAACTGATCTATTGTGAGTGAAAGAATATACAGAGTTAACAGGGGATCAGGAACCAAAAACAACTAGAATGAAAAATGACCACAGCACCTGTGGAACATGTAAAATGTTTTGTCTGAGGGCGAGATTTAGACACAAGATCCACAAACTACTTAAATGGAGCGATATTTTGATTTAACGGTATGGTTCAGTATATTCAGGTATTTTTTTTAATCTTTTATCTTTTTTCACATTTTATTCCGGCTCAGCTTTATACTGAAACGTTTCACCATCAGTCTACAGCCAATACCCCATAGTGACGCAGCAAAAATAGAATTTTTCCGATTTTATCTTTCTGCAAATTAATTAATACAGATGTAAACACTTTGAACACAGGTTAAGGATGAAAATCAAAGTTCAGGAAGTGTGGTACGCAGTCATAAGCAGCTGTTGCCCCTCCGGACTCACCAGCTCATAGAAAACCCAAAATACTGACTTTGAGGTTTAGAGCCTCCCGTAAACTGACACCGGCTGGAAGTGTGTGTGAGTGTGTGTGAGGGTGTGTGAGTGTGTGTGAGTGTGTGTGAGTGTGTGTGAGGGTTTGTGAGAGTGTGTGAGAGTGTGTGTGAGTGTGTGTGAGTGTGTGTGAGGGTTTGTGAGAGTGTGTGAGAGTGTGTGTGAGGGTGTGTGAGGGTGTGTGAGGGTGTGTGAGAGTGTGTGTTTGTTTGAGTGTGTGTGAGGGTGTGTGAGGGTGTGTGAGAGTGTGTGTGTGTGTGTGTGTGAGTGTGTGTGAGTGTTTGTGAGGGTGTGTGTGAGGGTGTGTGTGTGAGGGTGTGTGTGTCAGAGTGTGTGTGAGTGTGTAAATCGCTGAGCGTGGCCAACGGTTGTGTTTGTTGTGTCTGTGTCCCGCAGGACTGCGGCTCCCTGCTGTCCGAGGGGGACAACCAGGGCTGCTACCCTCTGGACGGACACGTCCTCTGCAAAAACTGTAACACCGGCCGCATCCAGGCCCTCACCGCCAAGGCCACCACTGACCTCTGAGCGACCCGCCGCCCGGTCACCTCCACTGTGATAACCCGACGCTAGCCCTCCTCTCTTTCCTGCCTCTCCCTCCCTCCTTCATTCTCTCATTCCCACTTTTTTTCGCAAAAAAAAACCGTACCCATCCACAGACGCTTGCCTTTGTCAGCTTACACACACATATATATCCCTCTCTCTCTCTCTCTCTCTCTCTCTCTCTATATATATATATATATATATACATATATATTTATCATATATTTACCTTCAGTAACAAGCAATAGCATCACATGTTCACCTGCGTACAATATCTATTGACTTACAATCACAGCAGGAGAGAGAGTGTCGCTGTTAAAGGAATAGTTCTTGTGGGAAATGTGCTTATACACTCCCCTGCTGAGATTAAGATGAGAAGATTGAAGCCACTCTCATGTCTGCGTACTAGATAGGAAGACACAGTCGGTTCGCGTGACACGAAAACTGCAGCTAGCCTGGCTCTGCCCGTGATTAAAAAAAAAAAAAATCCACCTCACTGTATTCTTAAAAATCATGTTGTATCTCATCCGTGTGCCGAGGAATAGTCCTCCACGCGACCCGCCATCGTCCACCACCGTGAAGCTGCAGCCTCATCTGCAGCTTTTTCTTCTTTCTGGACAGAGCCAGGCTCCATTATTTCCCCATTTCCAGTCTCGATGTTTAGGCACCGGACAAAAATAATAAAAGCGGCGTTAATCTCTTCGTCCAACTCGCAAACAGGAGATTACATAAGCGTATTTCCCAAAGCTCTTAAACTGTTGTGTTGAAATCACCCCAAATCCATCAGTTACCATTTACATCACTCAGTGTTATTATCTCGCATTACAATTATCTCCACCCTGCGTCTTTCAGCCACGGCCGCACATCCACGCGTTTACGCATGCAACGCAGATTTTACACACCGACCGGTTCTCGTGATCTCAAATTGGGTCTGACTCCACGAGAAACATGGGGGATGTTTGACACGTGCCCTGCAGGTGAAGTGGCCATGCATGCACGCACCCACGCGCGTGTGTGTGTTTGTGTGTGTGTGTGTGACTGTAGCAGGGTTTAGAGAAACCACGGAGCGTACAGTAAATCATGTAAAACATACAGTTTATTCCTTTCATCCTTATTACAGCGCACGTCCACTGACCGTACACAAAGAGGGATGAAATTACACAGCGGAGGTGCTTATTAGGAAACCGTTCTGCATAACTGAACACCAAAGAATTGAATTTAAACTGCCATATTTCCTGTGGACTCATTTTGTGTACGACCATATTAAACATTGCCGTCAGCGCGCCGCCTGGCGCCGCCTGGCACCGCCGGAAACCGCGACAGTCGCGAACACGCGAGGACGAAAACATTTGCAATGGGCAGCTGTTAAATGCTATTCTCCTTTTTTAAACTTCCTATTTCTCTTCGTACTTTCCCGTCGAATTTGCTTTTTATGTAAGCGTGTATAACTCTGTGTCGGCCTGAACTGTACAATCGTGACATTCCATTAGTATGAACGCGGCCTTGATATTTGACTTTAATCACAACACAACTTTTGGAGCAGGTAGACCATAGCTCATTCACCGCGCCATGGATTTAGATCAGTGACTGCACTGTTGGCAGTCTGGCAGGGATAACCAACATGACATGGCTATGCAATTTTAATGTTAATTGCATTGACACTTTATCAGAATTTTTTTTTATGAATAAGGAAATATTTTACCTGTACAGATTCAAGCATAAGTGTCCTTATAGTAATCCTTTGATCCGACCTGTGCTGTTGGTACTGTGTGACGTACGTTGTGTGTCGCCTCGTCTTTTATAATTCAGTGTTCTTGTTTTAAGTTGATGGGCGAAGAAGGGACCGTTCCCCAAATAGGATTTGTATTGTTTGTTCCGCTCGGCTTGTGACGGACCAGTAGTTTGACTGCCTGATTTGATTTGAATTGATTTAGTGAGACATTTGAGGATGCTGAGTTAAATGTACCCTGTGGAATTCAGACTTTGTGTTTGAAGCCTGCCCTCCCCGGTGTCCCTCTGCACAGTGACGACAAAGAGACGCAGACAAAAAAAAATGACATAATCAAACGAAACCATTGCAGATAGACAGAAAGAAATGTGCAGAGGTTTTGTTTGGCTCTTTCTCCTCTCATGCACACTATCCAAGCGTCCAGTGCCCCCTCCCTAAAGGCACCACAGTGCACGTGGTCGATGTGATGAACGTTTTTAACAGCTGGTTTCACACCAGTCCGCCGATCGACCGATGCTGATGCGATGTGCAAACAAGTGTGGCGCTGCACCTGCACACGCAGTGAAGAAGAAGACATATATACACACACGAGTACAATTGGATGTGGACGTCGCACCATTTTAAAATACTCTTACGAATGCAAAACGTTTCATGAGAATGGAGATTAATTCATTCATCGAGGACACACACACACACACACACAATGTTCTCTGGTGAGAAACGTTGAGTTGTAAACCCAACTTCGATTCCACAGGGTTCCTTTAAACTCCAAAGACAATGTTATTGGTACTGGTTTGCCATTTTATTATCTGGACTGGTTCACAGTCGACCACACAAGTGCCAGGCAGAGTGTTTCCCCAGCCTCGATCGCCAATGTGTCCTGTCTGTGTGTGCGTGTGTGTATTTAATAGGTTACGAACATTTTGATTATGATTTCCAGAGAGTTTCTCTGTCCTTATTTTTCTTTCCTTTTCACATAGAGTAGTTAGCCATTTGGATCAACGATAGAGCGTGATGATAGGAACAATCGGCATGTGAATGACTGTGCTCATAAGCCCACTGATAAATGAACAGCGGCCAGTAATTTCACATTGTGAGACACCAAATTTTCCGAAGACGAAAACAGAGGGGAAACTGTCGACCATTTAACAACCTGGAGGAGTATTTAATAATCCTCAAAATCCAGCGAAAACTCTATTAGAGCCCGAGGTGAGAAGGTGGCACCGAGGTCGAACTCTCGGTAGCAGCCTCTGACGCCTCGAGGCAGGGAGCCAGCGAAGGCCGCTTCTCTCCGCGGTTCGGCAACCTCAACTCCATATCCTGAGGAATCTTTTTTCAATATCAATATCCGAAGCGCATCCTTAGCCAGACAGTTCATCGGTCACGTAGCAAAAAAGCCCGGCGGACAGCGAGACCCCTCGCAGCTCAAGAAAAGTCATATCGGTTCAACGCTGGAGAAGAAGACGTGTTTCGGTGTCACAACACTCCAGCCGAGTGGCGCCCTTGCCTACTGTGACCATTTGACTCTCGAGTCATCTGATTACATCCGCGGTTGTCAGGCAACAGAGGACCCCCCCAAACAAATAAAAAGAAATACACAGTCCATATATCAACATGTCGCTGACGTTGCTAGGCTTCACGCTCACGGAGATGCTCGGCGAGGATCCAGCCACGCGAGCATCTCATGTCGGCGGCGTGTCGGAGGTCGTCGCGGGCCCCTCTGACCCGCATCGGGGTAATTAGGCGGCGGAGTCGGAGGGTTGCAACTCGGGCTTCAACGTCTGGCGGCGAACGCGCGGATGAAGATGTCGACGTGACTCGAGAGGCAGAGAAAACAGCCTTTTTTTTTTACCGCGCAGTCAATGAATTAGAAATAAAGCAGTGCACTGGTTCTCATTTAAAATTATAATTCAGGTATCCGCTACAGGACCGGCACAATACTTTTCACCTCGGTTTTCTGCAACAGCATCAAAGTCGGGGATCCGTGATTCCGATGGGATTGGTTCCCTCTCGCGCTGCCGGGTGTACAGTAGCACAGTGTGTGACCTGACTGGTGACGGCGTGAGGACAGGAATTGTGAGCAACAGATCAAACATCTATGTGAAGAGGAATTTCACATCCTCGCGGAGCGACGTTCTTTCCCGCAGTCGCCTCGGTACTGTTGTCGACCGCTCTCAAATTGAGACGCTCTCTGTGAAAACGACGAAGCATGCAGTCAAACTTTTTTCATGTGACGTGTAAAACGGCCATAAGTTTCAACGTGTCGCTTACAGCGCATGATAAAACCTCGTGGGTGAGATGTGTGAGAAGAGAAGCCAGTGTCACTGTTATCTTACAGTGTGAAAAAGGGAATTCAAAGCAGTGGATGGAGAAAAACAATGAAGGTTTGTACCAACATACAAGATTTGAGCTCATTTAAAAGCTGCACTAGTCTTTTTTATTTTTAAATATTAACAATGGATGAAATAACTAGTTGTAATGCGAAAGGAGCGGCTCCTGGTGATGAGGCCCGAAAGGACTCATGACCAGATTTCCACCCAGCTCTGCATCTTTAGCATCTTTTTAAACTTCGTTTATTACGTTTTTTTTTACGTTGGGCACCTTTTATTGTTTCGGTCCACGCGCTCCAATCGACTTATTCGTATTGCACAGAAAGTATCTATAGGTCCACATACCAACTCTATGAGCTGACGGTATCTCAGTCCGCCAGTGGCCTCAGTGATGCACGCAGAGGCGGCACAGTGCACCACAGAGAAATAATATTCATCCTGATGACAGGTGTTAAATTAAGTGTTGCAGTATTTTGTTGTTTTGATTTTGAGCATGTGTTTTACATAGCGTACCTAGCCTGGTCTGGTCCATGGGCACAGAGTGGAGTCTTCTGTGGGGGGCAAATCTCACATGAATCTGTGTCAAAATCCTGAAGACCATTTAATGATTTTTATTTTTTTTTCTTGATTTTTAAATATGTGTTCAGTGTTTTTTCTTTTTCTTTTCTACTGTCTTTGTTCCACCCATGTCTGTAAAAGTGCCCTTGGCTGAGCAGTATTGAATCACTAAACTGTTGGTTTTGTTCGGGCGGGTGGGGGGGGTTGTTTCATCTGCCGCCTCAAAGATTTTCCCTTGTTTACTTATGATTTTTGCCAAAGCAAATAAACAGGATCCCTCGTGCTCATCCATACAGTACAGTAGACGTTTCCATCAGGTATGGTGCAGAAGCAGCAGCAGCAGCCGAGCTTGACCCCCCCCCCCCCCGTCGTTCAGACTCAAGCATCTCATCTGTTCTTCATCATTGGACGGGGCGTGTAGTCAATTGTTGTTTTCTCTTCTTCAATAAAAGCTTTTGCGATCGCATCACTCCTCCGCATCTCTGTTGGCCTCTCAGTCTCCTACAGTCCTTTTGTCAGATCACTCCAGAGAATATTCAATATATATATATATATTCTGATTCAGGGAAAGCCCCCCCCCCAGGCGCTGGTTAACACTTGCCCTTTGGCTCCTGGTCCATTGGATTTTCCCCCGGTAATGAGCTCTTTCTCTCCGTCTTCTCCCCGCGCT
The DNA here is from genome assembly GCF_022379125.1 of Scophthalmus maximus. Taxonomy (NCBI): domain Eukaryota; kingdom Metazoa; phylum Chordata; class Actinopteri; order Pleuronectiformes; family Scophthalmidae; genus Scophthalmus; species Scophthalmus maximus. Next base: position 20,492,339 of record NC_061527.1, on the reverse strand, counting down.
GCGCCGACAGCCTCCCGGTGACCTCCTGAGCGGCGCTCCTGCAGATGAAAGGGATTTATTTCCAACGCGCGCAACCCGGGGCCCCTTCGCTCCTTTTCAAGAGTCATTTAAAAGCCCTTCAGTGGCTGCAAATGCCCCGTGCTTACACAGCTCGGATCCATCTCCCTCCGTTCTCATGCCGCGCTCTCTGAATGAATTGATGAGTCACCTGCGTAATACAGATCCTCTGCGCTCGGGACGGTCCTCTGAGTGTACGTCTGGGACGGCGGTTTAATTACCACGGAGACGCAGTGCGCAGTGGCCGACCATCAGCACGTGCGCTCCCTGCCGGCATCGGCTTGATTGAATAATTTAAAGGCCGCCTGAAATATACATCTTTTTAATTTCCTGTGGCCTTTCTAAAAACCTGCTCATTTTGAATCCTTTCCATTTGCCGCCGTCAGTCGCGTGCCACGCGTCAAGCAGGGAGTCGCGAGCGTTTCACTGCGGATGGGTTCATTGAAACGGCAGAGAGGTGCTCCCCGGACGGCAGCAGGAAAACCTGTAAGGTTGGAAACGGAGACGCACAGCAAAAAAGTGGCAGCGGTTTGAAAAGTCAAACAGGGATACTCATCCGCAGGCCGCCCGACTCCCACGGGGACCACGGCGGGTTGCATCATCGGCCCATTGCTCTCCACCCTCTGACGTGTGAACCGTAAAGGTCACACGTTCACAAACTCCTCTGCTAGTCAACCAAGGGTTTTCTCGAGGACGATAAAGCGCCTCTGGCGGTTCAGCCCAGGACTTGCTTTGCTGCGCATAAATCTGGTGTTTACAAACAGGATTGGTGAGTGATGGAGCCTCCAGCCAACGCGCTGCACCCACCGATTCCTCCTCCTGCATAAGGAGGAATTGGGGGGGGGGGGGGCCCTGCTTTCTAATATGCCGAGTTATGGCTCGAATGATTTACAGGGGGAAGCGGGGACGAGCACAAGGGAGTGAAATGGGCCACTATCGTGCATAATCTGGTCCAGTGTGATTTAAATGAGGTTGTCGTATGGTCAGATTTACATCACATTACAATGTGGGCCAGCAGCGCAGTGCTCTGAGCTTAATGTTATTAGCTTTAAAGTGAATTCCCACTGTGCATTTGCATCAGGAGCATTGATTTCTGCGCGCCCTTGAGTTCGCCAAAGGCGCTGATGTAACCGCTGAGGCGGCGTTGCTCTCTGCAGAGCTCGGAGCACGTGGCATTGAACCATCATTGTGTTTCTCGTGTTCTCCAACTGGCCGTGAGCATCCGAGGACCGGCCGGGGGGTCGGCCGAGTCCAAGTTGTCAGTCCGTGCTTTACAAAGAGGAGGGAAACTGCAATTTGGAGAAATGACGTTGATCTGACTGGCTCCGTAACGGACTTCGCCGGAGCCCAGGTTACTCGGAAGCCAAACTTTTTTCCTCAGTAGATGTGCCTTCAATACAGAGCGACCATCGACTCTGAGTCATTCGCAGATGAACAATAAACATTTGTTTAGAGACGCTTCAGATTTTTCAGATGTTCAATAAACTATACTAATGCTAATAATGTTTGATAGCGAGGAACAAGTTAAATCTATTTTTGCCACTTTTCAACAACACAAAAAAACCTGATGTCATCTACACAGTTACATTCATGTTCCCCGAGTGAGCACAACGTACCGACAGTGTACAGGAGGAGAAACAATGATTTATTTTCATTTAGTGTAAATATGCCAACGTGCCAAACCGAGATGGTGGATGTGGTCATATGTCTCCTAAACAGCAACATTCAGGCTGGCTTATGTTTATATTCTTTTTAATTATTCATTAACATTTAATAATACTCAGCAATTTTTTACATTCAAATGTTTAAATGTGTACCTTTGAATAATAATAATCAGGAAATTGTAGTCTGCGACATGTATTGTATAGTCATGCAAGTCATAGTTTGTTTATTTTTTTTATTCACATATAAAGTATAAATTATAGTAAAAAACAATTTTCTGGCACAGGTTGCTTACTTATACAATATTTGCTGCTGCAATCTACTTCCTCAGCTTGCAAGCATCGTTGCCATGTTGTGTGATTTGTTCAATGTTAGTTATGAACAATGTGCTTGCAAGTATGCCAGCTTTGCTGGGTCTCACAGAGCTGCACCACAGCTGACTGCCGGGCTCCCTCCATGTTAAAGCACCAGTGTGTAATTTTTGTACCTTTCTGGCGGCGTCTGGTGGTAAAGTTGCAAACCGCAACCAACTGAGCACACGACAGGGGACACCCGACAGGGGACACCCTATGGTGGCGCACCGCTGATTCCATTTCCGGTTGCCCGCCGCGCTGGAAATCCAACGTGAACCCGACGTATTCTGGACCGTTTTCTGCAACAACTGCGTCTAATGCTGCGTTCCATCACACCTCGGAACTCGGACCCCGGCAGTCGGGGTGGTGATTCTTTTTATTTTTCAACCTCCCAGGTCACAGTGGGGAAAAAAAAAGTTGGTTCTTTGCCGCAGGGGATTATACGTATATGAACACATAATTATGGACAATATATTCAGTTTTATGTGAATAAGTGCTTCTAAATATGACTCACTGTAAAAGCTCCAGGAGCTACACACCGCCGGGCTGTAGACAAGAACACGCGGTGCCCAATTTGTGCCTCTTGCGCTATATCTGTGAAAAGTGAACTTTCCATTGCAAAAACAAAAATTATTATTGCTTCTATGCTTTTTTTTCCTGTATAATAATAAACTCCTCCAATGGTAACTGTATGCTTCCTGAACTTCTATGCCTACAAGATGCAAAAATTACACATACAATGATTTAATGCAGATGAACTGTAGCAGTTGTTTTCCCGGGGGGAGATCATTGTGCTGAGAGAGTCCGGCATCAGGCCACAGCACTCAGCAGAGTGGTGAGAAACCCAGAGCGGTGACCACTCACAGCCTGTCAGACACGTGGTCGACGCCTGTCGCGGTGGAAATGCAACAGCAAACAGTTTTTGAACAGCAATATTTTTTTTCAACGAGGGAACAGCCCGCTGCTTGAATGTCATTCATCCAATGAGGGGCCGCCCTCGGTAGAGGAAAGGTGGCGAGTGAACTGCTGGCGCACGCAGCGGCTTGTAGCTCGCGCAGTGGTGATGGTGATTTACATCTGTGCCCATGGAGCCACACTGGACTCGATGACACAGTGTACGTTATCAGGAATAGGACCCGAAAGCTGTCTGGAAGAGATTAATGAGTGATTTACTGTCATGTGGTGAGGAGCGGACACTCGGACGGCAAAAGACTCTGGTTGTGCCGGATGAAACACAGCACGGCCCTGTGGTGTTGATGATGACTGCAGTCCATCTGGTGTGAGCGCAAACTATCACTTCCTCATTCCCCAAAAAGAAATTCACAAAAAAGGCCAAAATCCACTTCACATAGTGAAGAAGGACGCTCACACACACACACACACCAATAGCATTTCTTTGGGTTGTCCAAACTGAGATCCACAAGTTACAATTACTCAACGTTCAGATAAATCCGTCCCCAGACCGTATTATTTCATTCACACACTCACAGCGGGAGACGATGGGCCGCTGCAGGAATAACCATTAACTCAAATGTTGTCTCTTTCTATTAATGTGCTGTATTTTTCCCAGTTTGCTGTTTGGAGCTCCTCTCCTCAAACAGCGCGTCGCCCACTCAATCTGACAGTTCTGAGTCCGGGATGAGGCATCTTGACAAATATTGAATGAGTTTTCAGATCGGATATGAAGTTTGACTTCAGTGCAGGTAAAGTGAACTCTTGTCAAAATCACATGGGGCTGCTCGAGCCATGACCTTTCCCTTGTTCCTCTGTGACATCGCAAAGTCACAAGAGTATCGACAGACTTTGAAGACCTATTACATACACACACAAAAAATCCACATAACAAAAAGAATGAAAAAGCATGGTAATAAAATCCGATTGCATCATGCATATTGGTCAGTGTAGATCATTTTTTGGGTGTTCAAGGAGTTATTAACGGTATTATAACTCCTTGAACAGTCATCTTGTCTCATTAAAATATGCTGTTTACTAAACCTTTGATACAGCTGCATTTACTTTTATGATTGGTACAGACATATTGTTATTGTTCAAGTTAGAGTTTTCATAGTCTCCATTAAGAGGAGTGTTATTTCTTATCCCTAGCTGTTGTTGTTGTTGACGCTCACGAGGCCCTGTGTTTCAAATACTCACCAATTACCCAATTTACAAGACTTTTCTGCCGAGAAACATTTGAGTAAACATCACCGAATGGTAAAATCAGAGAGGTTTGACTTCAAATGTAGTCAAATGATTGGTCGCTACTGTGAATATTAATATTATTGCTGTTTTCTGCACGTTTTGCACTATCAAAAAGGGTCAGGACAGAACTCTGCTCGCCGCCCTCTGCCTCCCCCCTCATCCCAGCCATCAGTGCCGCTCACCCTTCTTGCCACAGGCTGTCAGGGCTCACGCTGAACCCACAGTCAAGCCAAATGATGGCTGATTTATATGCAACACGGGGGGGAAATGTTCCGATCCGGATAAATCCGCAGACTTTACTGACTTAGTGTAGGTGCGTCTCCCCAGCTCCACTGAAAGGTAGAGCGGTTCTCATGATTCAAGGCGCTCTTTGAGCGGTCACCTCTTGACCTCGGGGTAATAGGCAGAGAGTCGTCCGCGGATTTGATGCGAAACCTTGTGTATCGGTGAGGATCTTCATTCTCACACCAAAGCGCGGCCGGCTGAATACGCCGCCCGAGGATATACAGTATCTGAGTGCCGGAAACAATGGGCACAATATGGATATCCCTTCTTTTCTTCTTCTTTTTACCTTGACAGTTGCTGGGATTGTTGAGTTCCACCAATCATACCTGGATTTCCAAAGATAAGAGACTACGGAGCAGAGTGTCATCATTAGTTTTTTACATTTGATTACTTTTTAATTGTTTATGATCATCGCAACACTTTATAGATTTTTCCCCATTGTTTCGAATTATGTTTAATTCGTAATTCGAGTGTATTGAGCAGTTAACGGATCACAACTAGTAGGTTACTTTCTTGTGAAAGTTAATTCATTCAAGATGAGATCACCGACCAGTTCCGATGGTCATTTTCCTCCCAAACAGCTTTTGATATTCACCACTCGTTTTCCGATCAGTTGAGCTGTGCTCCACAGTCTTTCCACATACTGCACCCAGCTGTGGATCCAGGTGTTCGCCATTCTGTGATACCTGCGTACTTGAGATTTGTTCACCAGCAGAGAGATGTTCCCATCTTTTCTCCACCGAACTGTTCCCAGATGATGTAAACGGACCCTTTGCGATGACGTCAAAGCTTCAGCACTTCTCTGGAAATAAGACAATTTTGATCAAGTGTTTTTTTTTCCCCCCTTCAGAAGAAGAGGTTGCGTAATTGACATTTTGCCTCAGAAGTGAGCCTTTAACTAAAGCCCATGTACAGTTCATCCATTTCTTTTTTTCTCAGCTCAGAAGCCTTTAATAAATGTACGTTTGAGGTGCCTGAATTTCTCTCGGAACGCAAACAGTGATGGAAACTCCAGACATCACGGAGTTCCACTGTTAAACCGTAGAATGAGACGGACGCTGATCACGTCAGCTTCATTTTTGAGTTTGAATTTCAGCCTTAACATATCACCCGTGTGATGATTACAATTATAACAATAAAAAATCATGCATTTCCAAAATATCTCAAATAAGCAGTGGTGGATTCTGGTATGTGTGACATGGGCACTTGCAAAAATGTTGTATTATTTTTCGGAATGCTGTTAACCTTTTCCTGCTTGGCATCCCGTCCGTAGTCGGGAAGCAGGGGAGCTGTGCACTTCACTTGCTCCCTTTTAACAATAGAATAAAACATTCAATCTTTGTAGTATTAATTATAGTATTGTGGTATAGCATATAGTGTATATAGTATATAAAGTAACATATATAGTGGATATAGTATATAAAGTAACATATATAATGTATATAGTATATAAAGTAACATATATAATGTATATAGTATATAAAGTAACATATATAGTATATAAAGTAACATATATAATGTATATAGTATATAAAGTAACATATATAGTGTATAAAGTAACATATATAGCTGTATAGCATATAGTGTATATAGTATATAAAGTAACATATATATAGTGTATATAGTATATAAAGTAACATATATAGTGGATATAGTATATAAAGTAACATATATAGTGTATATAGTATATAAAGTAACATATATAGCTGTATAGCATATAGTGTATATAGTATATAAAGTAACATATATATAGTGGATATAGTATATAAAGTAACATATATAGTGTATATAGTATATAAAGTAACATATATAGTGTATATAGTATATAAAGTAACATATATAGCTGTATAGCATATAGTGTATATAGTATATAAAGTAACATATATGTAGTGTATATAGTATATAAAGTAACATATATAGTGTATATAGTATATAAAGTAACATATATAGCGGTATAGTATATAGTGTATACAGTATATAAAGTAACATATATAGTGTATATAGTTTATAAAGTAACATATATAGCCGTATAGCATATAGTATATAAAGTAACATATATAGTGTATATAGTATATAAAGTAACATATATAGTGTATATAGTATATAAAGTAACATATATAGCTGTAAAGCATATAGTGTATATAGTATATAAAGTAACATATATAGTGTATATAGTATATAAAGTAACATATATAGTGTATATAGTATATAAAGTAACATATATAGCTGTATAGCATATAGTGTATATAGTATATAAAGTAACATATATAGTGTATATAGTATATAAAGTAACATATATAGTAGTGTTGTATATAGTATTTAAAGTAACATATATAGTAGTGTTGTATATAGTATATAAAGTAACATATATAGTAGTGTTGTATATAGTATATAAAGTAACATATATAGTAGTGTTGTATATAGTATTTAAAGTAACATATATAGTAGTGTTGTATATAGTATTTAAAGTAACATATATAGTGGTATAGTATATAGTTTATATAGTGTATATAGTATATAAAGTAAGATATATAGTAGTATTGTAAATAGTGTATATAGTATATAAAGTAACATATATAGTGGTAAAGTATAACTACTGCTTAAGGATTGAGGATTGCTCAAGGGTGGATTAGCATCACTACATTAAACAAAGGAGCCTTGCGAGATGGTTTCACAGACAGATTAAGAATTAACTAGTTTAACTCACCGTCTCGCCGCATCCGTCTGCTCTTTACATTCAGGCTCAATAAAGTGAACTTTTGCCAAAGTAAATGTTTAAATCGGTGAATGACTGAACAGCTTTGATGAGAGCGCAGTCATTGAAACACCCCCGACACATACTGTGTGTTTTGCAAAATTCAAAATCAGAGGGTGAAGGGTACGGGGAGAAATGGGTTGTATACCCTTGTGGGCCTCAATAAGTTACAATGCTTGGAAAAAGAAAAAGACCAAAAAAGAAGAAGAAGAAGGCAAGAAGACTTATTTCATAATCCCAGGACTGAGAATTATTTGATCACACGTAATAAGTCCAGCCACAAATGCTATTAAAAACTTAAAACCCGGATCCTTTGGACCTAGAACAAAGGCAGCGGGAAACATCAGTGATAAATTATTCACATCGTCTTGTCGCCCCTCCCTCCCCCATCGCTGTTTTGCTCAGACACTCCAAACCAATCCGACTCCACCTCTGTGGCTGGAATTACTGGAGGCGAGATTTGAGACGGCTGAACTTCTGAGACTCTGCTCCGTCGCAGGTTCTGGTGCCGTCTCGGCCTCTTTGTATCATTCTCCCAGTCTGGTGGACAGCGCTGCGTGCGCTCTCGGCCACGTTCGCCCGGTCGGATGCACAAGTGTCCAGTTTGTCCTTGATGTTGAGTTTTTACCCCCCGGGGATGTAGTTTGAGTTTTTTTTCTTTTTTTCTTTTTGAAATTCATGGTCCCAAAAGGATGAACCCTTAAAGGGATAGTTCAGTTATTGTGAAGTGGGGTGCGTGTGAGGTACTTGTTACCTCATGGAGGTGGTTTATCAGCGCTGTCACTTTTTTGTCAGCTGTTCCGACTCAGAGCTCACAAAGGCGGCCTCTCACGTCCACAGTGCATGGCCTGGTCTTTCGCTCAAACCACCGCTGCACCCATGAACAAACGTTTTACCAAAACTAGACTCCCGAGTACGCTCAGAAAACCACAACGTTGCAAGCAAACATACATATTTCATGGTCATAGATAACTGGCGCACCTTTTGGAGAATTCCTGGTCTGATGCGGAGAGACGGCATTCATCCAACTTTGGATGGTGCAGCTCTCATTTGTAGAAACCTGACTCGGTTACCTAGACGGTCAACCCCGTGACTTTTCAGAGTTGGGACCAGGAAGCAGAGTTGCAGTCTTACACGCTTCTCTGCGCTTCTATTACAGCAGTCACCCCCACAAAACCCCATAGAAACTGTTTCTGCCCCACGACCACTTCAACTATCTAATCCAAAGGGAAATAAAAGAGGTGTAATTCACACAAATCTCATAAAGATCAACACAAAGCCTATAAATGAACCTAACAATAGAACAATAAAATGTGGATTATTTAATATTAGGTCACTCCCATCTAAATCTTTGTTAGTGAATGATCTGATAACTGATCAGCACGTTGATTTATTCTGTATGACTGAAACCTGGCTACAGCCAGAAGAATATGTTAGTTTAAATGAATCAACACCTCCCTCTTATAATAATACTCATATTCCTCGGACCACAGGACGAGGAGGAGGAGTAGCAGCAATCTACCAAGCAGACTTATTGCTTAACGCTCGACTTAACCATAGTTTTAACTCATTTGAAAGCCTAACTCTTAGCCTCCTTCACCCTAGCTGGAATTGTCAAAAAACAGTTATTGTAGTCGTTGTTTATCGACCACCAGGCCCTTACTCTGAATTTTTATCTGAATTTTCAGACTTTTTATCTGAGTTGGTGCTTAGCACAGATAAAGTTATTATAGTGGGTGACTTCAACGTTCATGTGGATGTTGCCAACGACAGTCTTAGTTCTGCCTTTAATTCGCTCATAGACTCAATTGGTTTTACTCAACATGTAAACAAACCCACTCACTGTTTTAATCACACCCTCGACCTCGTTCTGACCTATGGCATAGACATTGACAATCTAATAGTATTTCCTCAAAACCCTCTGTCCAATCACTACTTAGTTACATTTGAATTCTCCATTATTAACTTTACTGAATTTGGAGAAAAGTTCTATTACAGCAGGTGTCTATCAGAAAACTCTGTTAGTAAATTCAAAGAAACAGTTCCTTCGTTATTTACTCTACTGCCATGTGTCGATACAGTGCAGGATCGTTATCAAAACTTTACTCCCACACAAATTGATGATGTTGTTGATAGTGCAGCAGCCTCACTACGTTCCACACTTGACACTGTCGCCCCTCTGAAAGAGAAGACAGTCAAACAGAGGAGGATAGCTCCATGGTTTAATGCACAGACACGTGCTTTAAAACAGACCTCACGTAGGTTAGAAAGGAAGTGGCGTTCCAATAGTCTAGATGATTCTCACCTAGACTGGAAAAGTAGTTTAATTACATATAAGAAAGCCCTCCGAAATGCCAGAACCAATTATTTTTCTTCACTAATAGAGGAAAATAAAAACAACCCCAGGTTCCTCTTCAGCACTGTAGCCAGGCTGACTGAGAGTAAAAGCTCTACTGAACAGTCTATTCCTCCAACTCTAAGTAGCAATGATTTCATGAGTTTCTTTACTAATAAGATTATTACCATCAGAGAAAAAATTTACCAGCTTCTTCCCACTAATGGCACATGGTCCAGTACTGTAGGTTCTGAACCAATAGTATCGCCTAATTTTTATTTAGAATGCTTCTCCCCTATAGATCTGGCTGAGCTGACTTCACTTGTCACTTCATCCAAGTCATCAACCTGTCTTTTAGATCCTATTCCATCAAGGCTATTTAAGGATGTATTACCTTTAATTAATAATTCCATATTAGATCAGATCAATTTATCTATATTGACAGGCTATGTACCAAAGGCCTTTAAGGTGGCAGTAGTTAAACCTCTGCTCAAAAAACCAACTCTGGACCCAGATATCTTAGCTAACTATAGACCCATATCAAACCTCCCCTTTATCTCTAAAATCCTTGAAAAAACTGTTGCTAACCAGTTATGTGATTATTTACACAGGAATAGTCTGCTTGAAGACTTTCAGTCAGGTTTTAGAAAACATCATAGTACAGAAACAGCACTACTGAACGTTACCAACGACCTTCTCATGGCCTCAGACAGTGGATATGTTTCTATTCTCGTCCTTTTAGATCTTAGTGCTGCATTTGACACCATCGATCACAAAATTCTGTTACAGAGACTAGAACACATTGGGATTAAAGGAACAGCACTAGAATGGTTTAAGTCCTACTTATCTGATAGATTTCAGTTTGTTAACGTTAATAACAAATCTTCCATGCATACAAAAGTGAGACATGGAGTACCACAAGGTTCTGTACTGGGACCGATACTTTTCACTCTATATATACTTCCTTTAGGCAATATTATAAGAAAACGCCGCATCAATTTCCATTGCTACGCTGATGATACCCAGCTGTATTTATCTATAAAGCCAGATGAAACTAATCAGGTCGACAAACTTCTGGATTGTCTTAAAGACATAAAGGCCTGGATGACTTATAATTTTTTACTTCTAAACTCAGAAAAAACTGAGGTCATTATACTCGGCCCTAAACACATCAGAGAAACATTATCTGATCATATAGTTACTTTGGATGGCATTACCTTGGCCTCCAGCTCTACTGTGAGAAACCTTGGAGTTACCTTTGACCAGGACATGTCCTTTGACTCACACATAAAACAAGTCTCTAGGACAGCCTTCTTTCACCTGCGCAATATCAAGAACATTAGAAACATCCTCTCTCAAAAGGATGCTGAAAAACTAGTCCATGCTTTTGTTACTTCTAGACTGGACTACTGTAATTCATTACTGCTAGGATGCCCCAATAAGTCTGTGAAAAGCCTCCAGCTAATCCAAAATACCGCAGCTCGAGTTCTGACAGGAACTAGAAAAAGAGATCATATTTCTCCAGTGTTAGAATCTCTGCATTGGCTTCCTGTAAAATTTAGAATAGAATTCAAAATACTGCTCCTAACATACAAAGCCCTTAATAATCAAGCTCCATCATATCTTACAGAGCTCCTAGTTTCATATTATCCCAATAGATCACTTCGCTCTGTAAATGCAGGATTACTTGTGGTTCCCAGAGTCTGTAAAAGTAGAATGGGAGGCAGAGCCTTCAGCCAACAGGCTCCTCTCCTCTGGAACCAGCTCCCAGTTTGTGTCAGGGATGCAGATACCCTGTCTACATTTAAAGTTAAACTTAAAACCTTCCTTTTTGATAAAGCTTATAGTTAGAACTGCTCAGGTGTTTAATAAACCATTTCTTTATTATGCTGTTATAAGCCTAGACTGCTGGGGGAACTTATATCATGAGCATCTTTCTCCCTCTCCCGTTCTCTCCTTCTCCCTCTTTCTCTCCCTTTATATCTCTCTCCTTCTCCCACCTTTTCAATCTCTCTCTCTCTCTCTCTCTCTCTGCCCCCATGTATCTACATTACATGTCACTAACTCTGTTTTCTCTCTCCCCTAGTAGATCTGACCCCAGATCTGCAGGATCCAAACCCGTCATTATTATTATTACTATCATTATTATTAATAACATCATTGTATTTATAAGTATCAGTTTTCACTAATTATAAGTATCAGTCTGGTAGAAATTAAAGCAACTGTTATACTACCCCCCCATCCCCCGATATGTTTAGTACATGTCACTAACCCTGTTTGTGTTTTCTATCTCTCCTAGTGTATCTCTGACCCCAGAGCTGCAGGACCCAAACCCGTCATTATTATTATTGCTATTATTAATATTAATATTAATGTCATCACTATATAATGACAACAACATAATTGTATTTTTTAATTATAAGTATCAGTCTGGTAGAGATTACAGCGGCGGTTGTACAACTGTCCTCTCTCTCTCTTCTCTCCTACTGTCTCTCCTCCCACCCTCTTTCTGCCCATCTCTCCTCTCTTCCTCCTCTCTCTCCTCACCCCAACCGGTCGAGACAGATGACCGCCCACAACTGAGTCTGGTTCTGTCAGAGATTTCTTCCTGTTAAAAGGGAGTTTTTTCTCTCCACCGTCGCCAAGTGCTTTGCTCATTGTGGGATTTGTTGGGTTTTCCCTGTAATATTGTAATATTGACCTCACTATGTAAAGTGCCTTGAGACAATGTATGTTGTGATATGGCGCTATACAAATAAAATTGAATTGAATTGAATTGAATATGAAAAATATCACCATGGATCGGGGTCGGACAGGATTATGGATGAAATAGAATTCACAAAGTTATTCTCCCAGAGGCTCTTAGATTCATTTGAAGACTAAAAGAAACAACAATAGGTAAGAATGGGGGGGGGGGGGGGGGGGGGGGGGGGGGGGGCTAAAGGGAGACGTTCAAGAGCTGAAGAGTAACAATATTAAGCGATAATAACGTTACAGTAGTATTATATCAGCTAGTTCCCGTTGCGATTGTTTGTTTACATCATCTGTCATCAGCCTTTATTTTTGAACGTACACAGCGAAAAAATTGAAATCCAGGCGAAGCCCAGCGTGATTATTTGATTCTGCGGGTTATCCTACGCTCCTGAGTGAGTGGCTGAGACTAGCAGTGTTTTGTCCGGGCTCCGCCGGCTATGATTAAGGGGATTTGGAGGGGGGATTTGAGGATTACCACTCCAACGTTTGTGTGTAAACAGCCGAATGTCACAGGTTGTGTGCGCTATCATGGCCGAGTCCATTCCCTCCGCAGAGTGGATTAGGTGAAAAGGCAGAGACACACACAGCGCGGCGCCTCTCAAATAAATATGAGTGGCCTCTTTTGCCAATTCATTTGCAGTTCCGCTGAAGGTGGAGTGTAGTAAAATTGCAGTCATGAAAATGGTAAATTGCTGACAGATACAACATGTTTATTCCCGTTATACTGTAAATAATGAGAAGAAACATGAGGTTTTGTCATGTGATTGACCAAAAGGGGAAGAACAAAAATGAAAACAAAGAAGTTACGATTCAAGCACTTTTGATAGAATACTGTCTTTTACCAGTGTAGGTCTGTTTATTTCTTTTCCTCTCCTCGTTGCTCCGTGTTTTATGGTGTAATCAACAGTATTGATCGTGTCTCTCCGAGGCAGCGACAAAGTAGCTGTGAACGAGCCGCGAGTGAATTCAGGCCTCCGTGCTCCTGGCCCTTCGACGGGCGAGTCGTCCCCTCAGGCGCTGAGAAGATGAGGCCGCGGTCGCCTCGGCCAACTGTGGATTGTCAACCGCACGGTCCCACTGTGAAACACATCTCTGACTCTTTTTCGTGCGCTCCATGAAACGTTTGTTTTCAAATGCAATCGGCGCGAGAATGAATGCATGACTCCGACGACGCATTGGATCCATTCCTGATCTAGAGTGATCGTAAACTACACGAGGGAATGTGGCGTAGTTCAGGCTTTGATTGTTCGTCCTTTGGGACGGATTCGTTCATTATTATTTTAAACTAAATCATTTGCAATTATGAATTAAACGTCCCTTTGTCATAACCATTGACTCACAATTGAGGTCTCGCCCTACCTAATCTTCCACCGGTTCTTTCTAGTAACATTGTGTTCGCAGAATCTTTTGCATGGCCACTCTTTATGACCTCATCCTCCAACCTGCTATTTCATGAGAGGGGGGGCGGGATTGTCCAGTATTTGGTTTGTACTTTGCAGCCAAGGAGCTGTGACAAACGCTGGCGAAAGTATGTTTTTGGCACGGGGATATAAACAGATTCCTGGGAGCGATAGAAACATCCAGTGCTGGTGAGCGCTGCTCGTGAAGTGGCTGCGCGTCCTTTCGCCCCATCGTCACCCGTCACCTGAAGGAAGGCGACGCAGAGCATCTGTCAGCAGAGTAACGGACCGACGGACGCGCCTCGCTCCTCACACTGGCGCATGTCACTGTGGCGGATAAGGCCAGCTGACCTGGGTGCACTCCCCGTACGGAGCAGCGCGCCGCCGGACTCTGAGCTCTGCGGGACCCATTCAGGGGCCACGGGACGAGAAAGAACAACCGTGGGCGGAAACTCTCCTGCTATTTCAAACGTGGCGCCGTTTCCCCCCGCGGAAGGGGCAGTCTTCAGCATCAGTAATGAACGGACGAGAAGCGCTGGTGTCACGCGCGGTTCTGCGCTTGTCAAGTCGGAGCCACGGTGTGAAGTTTCATGGGGACAGTGACTCGAGCGTCTGATGTGGAGCCCTGGGAGTCTGTAAACAGAAATATGGATTTCCACGTTAATACTCTTTTTTTCCCCTTTTTTTTTTAAAGTCTCTGATGCAAGGATTGAACGATGTGATGCATAATGTTCCTTTTCTTACCCCGTCCTCTGCTAAAGGTCAGCATAAATACCTTCCTTGGGCTCTTTTCTGGAACAGTCTCCTAGCAACCTGTGGGTTTCTTCGACCGTGCTTATTCAAGGTAATTACTGTGACGAAGGTGCCATCGCCAGCCTCCCACTGTTCTCTGGATTACAAAACACCCTTCCACGTCAGCGGAGCCGCGAAAAAGCCAACCGATATTGAAACTATGAGCAACGTTTTGTTGCTCCAGTCTGTACATTGACTCCCGGCCGGTTGTTTCCTCAACAACGGCTCGTCTCCAAAAAATCTGGTGCTCTTCTGTGGGAGAACGCCCGATGCACTCGGTGATCCGAGCTTGACATTGTTTGGGAAACTTCAGTTTACACTGGGAGCACTTTTAAAGTTTCCTGACGAAGACATTCGCTTTCAGACTCGGCATCCACGGCTTTATTAATGACTTTATGACATAAATATATTCATGAATCTTGAATATTTGAAAATGCTAAAAATTGAAGGGATCAATTTCAGGAGCCAGGAAACCGTGGGACATGCCCACAGGCAGACGGGGAACTTTGAAATGGTGTTTAGGTTTTCTGTTTTTTTGGAAGAAGAAAAAAAAAGGTCTGTAGACTTCTAACCCACGAGCCTCCCCGCAGCTCAATGATCTTTCCAATATTTCCACAATCAGCAGGTTTTATTGAATAGCTCCCTGGCAAACCTGTACGAAAGGGGTTGACGAGTGCAAACCTTCACATCCAATTTTACTTTGCAGATTTACAAGTCAAGCGCCACTCCCTTCCCTGGATTAGTTCAAAGTTTTGAGATCTAGTCAGATCCGTGTGTGTGCGTGTGTGTTTCTGTGTGTGATTGGAAGCCCTCCCCTCCCCTGCCTCCCCTTAAATTTTAATAAGACCTTTTGAGGATAACCATGCTTTCCGTGTTTTCAGCATTAGCCCCTCTCATCGCCCAGCGCCCATGTGTGTTTCGCATGCTCTCCATTGCAATAGTAAATGATGCAGAACTACATGATCAAGGTCGTCACGGGGATCCAGTCTGTGGCAGACGGCGCGCTCTCTCCCCGTTCCCCCGCCACATCCACACACACACACACACACGCCGGCCGAAACCCAATTTGTGGATTTACCTTGGATCTGCATCTCGGAATGCGGCGACCTTCTGAGGGGGAGGTGGGAGCTGCAGCAGCTCGCATTTGAAGAAACCATTAACAATTAACACCCGAAGTAAGGGATGACGCAAAATGGTTGCGGAGCGGCACGGAGGCAGCAACGCCCCGCTGAAATAGTAATGTGTTTCCCTGTGTAGCTGTCAGCGTCTCTTACCTCGTACCCTTTTGAGTGGCAAAGGCTTGGCGTGGGACTCCAACAATGCGCGCGATGTTCACTTCCTACTCTCAGACGCGGCTGATGGGGGAAAAAAATCCGCCCGAACACGGATTTCACACGGGCTGCTCCCGCGTTCGTCCACGATCGCATGGACTGTCATGAAGAAAACACATTCCCATTGGATCTGCAGAATGAGAGCATGTCGGCCTGTGGTGTCTGCTCTGTCGAGGAGAAGGAAGCGGATAAGAGAAATCACGACGAGCAGAGCGAACTGACTTCTCCTTTAAATGATTTGAAATATACTGCAGCAGTTAAAAATCTTCAGGTTAAAAGGTGAGGGGGTCATAAATCAGACGTACACACTATATTTAGTCTGCTCTCCGCGGCAGCGCTCACCTGACCCCCCCCCCCCCCCCCCCCCGATCTGCTCATGTTTTATACATGTCACCCTTCGCGACGCGTCTTCATCTCGCACGTTCCCCAGGCGTACATCGGAAAAAGCTGGAGAGATCTATGTTTTTGTCTCTGTCAAATCTTTCCTCCGGGGCAGAGTTTGGACAGCCGGATGATTTGGGATATGAAGAGGCGCGATGTTGGGTCCTTGAACACAGTCGCTGCAGGCCCTCCGGTGAGGCTGCAGACACTCGAAGCAGAATGTTAGACTTGTGAGGAAGTCAGAGTCGGCCAGAGTTCCTGCAGCGCTGATGTTTTTAAATCAATGTAAGGATTTTGCGGCCATGCAGACATATTTGGTTTTATTTTTTTTTTGGTAGGGCTCATTTTGAGTTATTATAACTCAATTTGATTGAACCATCTCTCGCACTAGTATAGCATAGCATGAACGGTGAAAAGTGAGGTTCGTTTAAACACGAGGGAGGTGGCAGATCTTTCAGTGACAAAGTGACTGCTTTCCATCACCGCTTGCTAAAAACTGCTGTAGCTTGCAAAGAGAAGATTCGCACACCTCAAAGCTCCTGTCATATTAAGTGGCTTGCCGTAGTGACGTGTCGCGCACAAGGCTTTTCCTCAGACTTCTCACAAAGACATAAATACACCATCATAAATACCCACAATCCATGTTAACCAGCTCTTATCAGCAATACAAATATCACTATAGCAAATGTATACAAACACAGTGTACAAGGGTAATTCAACCCAGGTTACACGTGTACAAAATACATAAGGAAAACATCAAGTCACACTCGTGGTTGGTATTCCATAAAAGGCTCCGGCTGAACGGTCATCCAACTATTAAAGGTGCCTCAGTCTAATCATCTGTTCATCTGGGGAAAGTCAGGGTAACGCCACAAATAAAGATGAGAGTACACACTTCAATAGGACACATGGAGACAGATAAGACTCATTATGGAGGGATGTAAATCACAGAAAAGAGAGTGTTCATTGTGTATACAGAAGAGGTCATGTTTTAGGAGCGCGGAGTTCATATGTCTCCTCCTCTGCGTGGACGTTTTACAGCCTTGATATAGCCACATATCTAATGGTGTTTGAACTGATGTAGCTTGGTCCTTAGCGACAACAACAAAAATCCCACGTGCACCAAGGTTGAACTCTATGGGGAACATTCACTCAGATTTACGTTTACGACGTTTACCGTCGTAGTTAAGTTAGTATCCTAAACTGTGCTTGTTAGCAATAAAGACCAAGTGCACCCGGGGCCAACACATTTGACAAACTGTCATTTTGACGACACTATGGATAATATATCAAGGGATCACCAAAGTGCCAACAATTCATCTTGAAAGGGACATGGTTGGTATCAAATTTCATGGCAAGCCATCCAATAGATGTTGAGATACAGTAATTCAGTCTGGACCAGCGTGGTGGATTGATGTCCAGCAAGCAAGCACCTGTCAGCAATTATGCAAGGTACTATTGCTCACAGAGAAAGCTTTTATTATTAAATATTGTTGCACTGCATTGTATGACATGATATCTTTATGTGACCATTATTTAGTTCTGAGTCGAGCTGGAGGCAGTGAGCAGGGCAGCGTATGTCTATCTGTTGTTAGCGCTGAAAGGAGCAGAGAGATGAAGAAGAAAAATGATAAACCTATGGCGTCTTTCACTGTGAGACGGTTAAAATATAGCGGATGGCACGCGGTATATGTCTTCGAATGCCGCCGCAGTCTCACGTTCAGCAGAGAATCAGCGATATTTTCATATCCGTGTCATAGAATTTCAATGGTGTTTTTGTAGATATTCGGAACACAGTTGAGGTCTTTCACATCCCGAATTTGCATTCCACAACACAGCCCACGGAGGAAGGCTTTCACAGTGTAGGCAACCTCAAAATTATACATTACCATTCGGCGGTTGCTTTTTGGCCGAGCGTGCATGTGCTCGAGGCCAGGATCCCGAAGAAGATAAGGGATGAAGGATAGACGGCATTCTTTAGCTCTCGAGCCTCACGCACATGTTTTTTTTATTTTTACCTCTCAGGCTCCTCGGGAGCCTTCTGCTCAAACATTTAAAGAATACCTTGCTCTCGCCGGCCTTTTTGCGAGAGCAGAGCAGCTTGACCAGCAAACATTATGAATGTGCTGTCGAATGACTATAGCTGCCAGGGTAGAAGGGCACAGAGACTTGTCGGAGGCAAGACCAGGAAATAAGAGTCAACCTGCTGCTGGAAATTCATCGAAACACAGAGAGCGACGGTGGATGTGATGATGTTGCTTAAAAGCACTGGGGGTTTTTTTTTTCTTTTGCGCCTGCATCCGAAACAGCTGATTTCACTTTTGGCCAGTTGAAGAACCGATCAACTGTGTGCTGTTTTCTCTGCAGAAACGCTCCACTGCACATATTTGTGGGCCACTCGGAGGGGAACAGCTTGTTCTTGGCGTCGTACCGTTGGACCAGTCGTGACATTCAGACTTTGCAGCGAAGCTCCGCGGGGGGGGGGGGGGGGGGGGGGGGGGGGGGGGGGGGGAGACGGTGGACCGGACGGAATTCATGTGAAATAAATCATTCAGTTCATATTCCTCCTCAAGATCTCCACTCTGGATTACAATGCACGTAATCGCAGTTTAATGCACCCCACTCAATAGGTCAGAGATGGAAGGTAAAGTAGAATGAGAGCTCCAAAGCCAAATTATCTCTGTTATTCAGATGCGAGTGAACATCACTGAGCCTCGTTTTCTGCAGAATGTTGTCAGGTTCAAACTTCCAGTCTTCCAGACACTCGCGTTCTCCCCTCCGTGTAATTGTCTTTCTTAGGCAGGTGTCAGTTCTTACAAAAAGCCCAAATTGTGACGCTGAGTGCCTCCCTCAAGACTTCTCCGCCATTTTCCGAGAAAGCCTCTGAATAGATCCCGACAAGTCATTACGGATCTTCACTCCCCCCGCCTGTTTATTTCCATTTACAGCGGTTAATACAATTATTCCCAGTCGTGACCTATTTAAGCGGTGCATGCCACGAGCCATTGGCATTCAGGGAGTCCATAAAAAGTTACTACATTGATGCATTTGAGAAAGGAGGTTGTGTTTTTTCGGTGCGCGCGTAGGTGGAGGTTCAGAGGCCTCCTGTTTGTCTTCATTTAACTGATTTTCTGTTGCCATAGGAGCTGGCCTCCTTTTTCTTTTTTTCTCCCATGAAAGTGCAGCACTTCAGAGCGCACTGTTTGGATTCAGCTCTGCAAGAAGGTGTCAGGGGAGTTGTCCAGGATTTTTACACTTACCGTTTGCTCCCATCAGATGACTTGTAGCTCACTTTGGAGAGACGTTCAGCGCTGAATGTCTTTATCACTGCAGAAGCGTTCATGGGTGCATCGCTATGCGGGTTTAGCAGATCATTCAAACCATCATGTATGTACTGCAGCATGTCCGAGGAGATGAATCCGCCGCGGTTAGAAGACGGTGCATATGTAGGATTTGTTAGCCTTCGTTTTGTCATCTTCATGCCCTGATTTTTTTAAAAAGAAAGACGATTTTATAAGCTCCCCTTTGTTGCTTTTGATTTATCACTCCACCCGAGAGGAGTTCAAAGACTTCTTAGTAAATCAGGCAGAAAAGAGAAAAGTCAGCAGACCGTTTTGGATACCAGCCGATCACTGCCCCTCCGCTGCTTTCCCCAGCCACAGAGCCAGTCAATCAAATACGTCACACATGTCCCCGACGGGACCCTGTAGGTCCACGGTGTCCAACCTCTCTGTTGTCTGATGTACCCCATCATCCCCATTCATCTAATGAACTCAAGTGTCACCAACAATTGAATGTGAACATGCCGGTGAATAGTGTTCAATAAATCTGACAGGTGCTGAAGGAATCTTTGTATATTTTACATCTTCTCCTTCATTCAGTCTGCCTTCTGTTATCCGGGCACACACTCACACGCCAACTAATATAACTGTTTATCTCTGTATAACTGTGTAGGCACATCGGATCCACTCCCATCAGCAGTTACCATAGCGACCAAAGTTGTAGTACAGACCCTATGCATACAGCAGTAGAGAGGGGACAGCCTCGGGTGGAGGAGGTCATCGCCGTGACGAACAGCCGGTGTCTCGGGTTCTTCGTGAAGTGGGACTGAAGTCACCGGGATGTACCCTGTGATATATGGAGGAGAGGCCTTTGTCAGAGAGCAGCGTCACTGTTCAGCTTGTCGACTGTTTTGCTCATCAGTCTTCCCCCCATCGAGCATGAATAAAAATGCTGTATCTTCTGAAACTTTTTCCAGCACAGTCGGGTTGGTCAAGTTTATGTTTATGAACCTATCTTTAGCGGCAGAGGAGGGATCTTCCACCTATTACCCATCAGGCAGCTTTAAGCAATTTTTAAATGTTTAATTTATTACTTTTAGCTAATTATTTCAACTCTTTATCCATGACAAATGTTCATTCATTACTCTAGATAACTACCTAATATCTATTAACATTAGATCATTTTAAGCGGTAGTCCTCTCTCATCTAACCATCTAAACCACTCATCCATCACACGCTAGTATATTACTGTAACTAGTCACCGAGTGGTGACTCAAGTCCCTCACTCATGAGGTGTCCCTCATGCTTTTGGGAGGGGTGTACTGCGACGGTAAGACCAACATTACACTAGTTGAATGGCTGCGTTTGTATAGTTAATATCCTCCAAAGACAAGTACGAGTATATATGATGTATAATTAAAAAGAAAATTCTTTCCACATATCCCTAGAAACTGCAATGATACAGCCCCGAGTTACAAGTAGAGGTCCCTGTCTCCACCTGTCTGGAGACTGGGTCTCACCAACATGCTGATAAAAGGTAAAAAGTACAGACAATAAATAAATATATATATATATATATATATATATATATATATATATATATATATATTTCTTTACATCAGTCTGATGTCACCTGCTCTAAGAAATGATAAACTTTCCACGGCAGACCCTGTCGACGTTCAGACAGGAGACGCAAACAGCGACGTGCGTTCCTATTTGCAGCAATGGGGCGAAACCGGAGTCGGGCCTCGCTCAGCGCTCAAAGAAAAGAAAAGTGGTGAAGCTGTGGGTGATGTCACTGTAACCTCAGAGATCATTCTGGAGAGATGTTGACTGGACGTTTCTATTAAGGGTCTTCTGCGATGCCATCTACCCCCCCCCCCCCCCCCCCCCCCCCCCCCCCCCCCCCCCCCCCCCCCCCCCCCCCCAAAAAGAATAAAAAGGATGCCATTCGGGTCCTTTTTGAAAAAGTGGGTCAATGGAGCTATTTTTAGTAGCCATTGCACACCCCTTTTTATAAACAAGCAAAGGCACAAATTCTGAGGGGAAACATCAGCCAGCCACGCTGAACAAATATTCTGCAGGAAAATCAAGGTGTTCAACTTGCCGGTAAGTGGGGTGAACTATTTACCTGGTTTTTCAAACTTCGCCTCCCCGCGGCGACGAGAAGCCGCGTGAGGGCATGAAAGGACTGGGGCTGGGGCGGTGTGGGAGGAGGAGCTGTGATAAACCGGGGACTTGTAAGATTTGTAGGGCTCTCTGTTCTAAAGTGGGCTTCCATTTCATCATCTCCAAGTCCCGGCGCCGCGCGTGGCTACCTTGTTGTAATTCCTGCTCATTTTTCTGGGTTCCTCTCCCCGCGCTGCCTTTCATTTCTCCAAAGACGGCACTTGAGAGGGAAAGTGTTTGCTGCCTGCACCCGTGTTAGAAGTGACACGGTGGGCGATGATGTGATGGAGGCGTACCGGCGACAACATCCTGGCACGCGCCCTGCGCGGTTTTTAATGTTCTGCAATTGCACACAAAAGTTTGTCAAATAAACAGAGCATGAAGTGACATATGTTGAAAGCGGTGCACAAACAAGAAAAAAAAAAACCCACATTCGGCGAGAAGTGATGGAAATGAACAATGAATATTAGGCAGGCCTGTTTTTAGGATCATGCACTGTTAATGATGGCGGTGAGGCAGTGAATTGCCGCTCCGTCTCGCAATCGAGCCCAATAGATCACACGAGGCTGTGCACTGCCCCAAACAAACAGGCCGAGAGAGAACGCCAGCGAGGCGGAAAGCGATGTGGCGGCAGAGCGGAAAATGCACTGTATTCCTACAGGCATTGCATGACGAATCTGTGAACTTCTGCTAAGTAGCGCTGGAGCATTGTTTGCAGGAATTCCTCAATGGCTGTCTCACCTGACGCGAACCCGAGACGAAAGAACACATAGGCATAGTGCATTATAGCACATTACTCACTTTTGCTTTGACATGAAATTAAGGCGAAATTGTTGCATTCGCACGTTGCATTGTAGGGTTGTTGTTTTTTCCTGGAGTGACTGTGTGGGACACGTGAGACCTCAGCACCAGGGCCAGAACGTGTACAGCCGTTAGTTACCGAAAGGGGGAATCACTGTTGTTGTAGCACCAGAGCTGCAGCGTGTTTGTGAGCGAACCCCTCGGCGGCGTAACGCCTTCGTCCATCCAGTCATGGTGACAGAGGTCGCTCGTTTCCCAGGAAACCTCACTAACATCACTCGCCTCGAGTGAAAGTCCCGTGATGTAATAACCAGTAAATCCCAGAGCTTGTGTGAAGAAAGTTTCATATTTCTGTTGTAAAATGAGTACTGGGGGGAGAGAGGAGAGAAGAAGAAGAAAAAAAATGCTGATGCTTGTTTTGCAGAGAGGAGAATGTGAAAACAAGTTCCTTAACCGAGTTTATTGAGGTTATGTAATATGAAATGAGCAAGGGGCACTGGCAGGGCTGAAAATATACTGCCTTGCTAAAAGGCAGCAGTTAAGAATAAATTTGTTACTTGCCGTATCCTCAATTCATCAGCTGCGATCTGGCTTTCATTCCTCCTGTTAGTGCCACATATCGAAGCGATCCCTTTCTTCTGGCTGCTTCTCCGCGCCAGTCACGCTCGGAGCTCGAGGCCAGAGAGCCGCTCGGACGCGCCTGAAGCATCACAATTCGCGATGAACTCGCGCGATATCCGGTCGGGGCGTCCCGCAGCACGGACGGGCCGAGTGGGAGCAGCCAGTGTGTCCAGGAGTGACGCCGCGTGTCACCGAGAAACTGTTTTGGATCGGTGGTGACACGTGCCAGGAGGGTCGTGTCTGTTTTAAGGTCAGAGGTGGCGTGAAGGAAGATGAGACGGCATCGGAGGAGGGCGGGGGAAAAGGAGGAAAGAGAGAGAGCAAAAGGCATTTGTACCCTAGAAGCGTTTAGTCACAGGTGCACGGCGAGATGGAGTGCCGGTAGTGGTGTATATCAGTCATGTTGTATTCAC
Organism: Scophthalmus maximus; assembly: GCF_022379125.1. Taxonomy (NCBI): domain Eukaryota; kingdom Metazoa; phylum Chordata; class Actinopteri; order Pleuronectiformes; family Scophthalmidae; genus Scophthalmus; species Scophthalmus maximus. The sequence goes on along the minus strand of NC_061527.1, from coordinate 20,468,750 downwards.
TGTAAGGCTGTTGGACAAATGGCAGAAGTTTTGGCCGGTGAGTTTGCACGTTTTGAGCATGTCGTAATCACACATGTAGAACATGAAAAATTCCCTCCGTGGGCCTTGTTCGGTCCGCGTCCTCTGCTGGTGTTGAACCATCACTGGAACAACACTGCCACTCAGTGGCTGGATTATCTCTCCCTCTGGACAAAAAAATTCATTGCAAAGGTTGTCCTTAACCACACTCACACAGCTCACACAGCTCACACCGCTCTTGGCCCTGACTGATATTTGCACCATAACTGAACTCATGAGGACGACTCGAAGCTTAGCACCATGGGGGGAAATGCTTTGCAATGCTTAAATATGGTGCATGGGGAGGAAATTTGGGGTGAGAGTCTTGTTTGAACTGCTGGTATTCCCCCCCCTTCGGCTGTTATGATTCAATACAGTGCTATCAATATTACCCAAGGGGTATTTACACAAATTGACTTTCCAGCTATGCCTACTGTTGTCAGGCGTCAGCCTCAGGAGCTTTGCAAACATTTAAAGTATATTCAAACTACTCGTACATCTACAGTTAGTGTCACACTGATCTAACCTTTTCTTGAACATTACTGTACGTACTTTTACATTGTGATTTACTGGGGGGGGGGGGGGGGGTTGTCGTTCAGTAACCATGCACTGCGTGTAGTGTTTACAGGGACTGTGTTCAAGACAGCGCCATAGATTTAATGCAGGCCACATTGGGGCCCTCTACATGTAATGTGATACTGTGATTTAGAGGTGAATAGTCACCTCTACCAGTTGACTCAATTTAACCTCCAAGATTTAAGGGTCTCGGGGGATTCCCACTTTGCCAGGCTGGTGCGTTTGGGGCGAGGAATTGATTTGGAAAACTATTTCAACGTGTTTAAAAGTTCTCAATCTTTTAGGGTCGTCGACATTTTGAGGAATCGATTCATCTGCTTTCTCGGAGAGAGTTAGAAAAGATAAATGTTACTCTGTGTAGTAAATATGACGCTATACAGCCAATACCGGGGGAGAGGGACGTCCACTGACCAAGAGGTCGATGGTTCGATCTCGGAAATTTTGAAAAGCGCTCTATAAATAGTCCATTTGAGAGTGTTCACTCTCCCACGGCCTGGTGGTCACACCAGTTAGCTCAAAGTTAACTTAGAGGTGCTGACTGGTGTAGTTTTAAACATATATTCATTTAGCTGACGCTTTTGTCCAAAAGCGACTCACAATTGAGCCATGAAGATACAAACAAAAAGTGCAAGAATTATGAGAGTACATAAACATTTATCAAACAGGCAAAAATGGCTTTGAGTGCTCCATTTCTGTTTTATTCATTTTGTGAAGACAAAGCAGTCTTATGAAAGGCTAAGATAACCACCTCTTTGCTCTTGCTTAAAATGTAAAGGACATAAATGAGAGCGGTATCGATCTACTCATTTACACGTTTTTTCCCAGTTGCTGTTTTTAAAGAATGTAGTTGCACTAAGCTGTAGCCTGACATACCATCTCTTTAACCCCAAAACTAAGCGTGTGAACCACAAGCTGTTCATGTGAAACTTTGTCTCAGCTCTGGACCGAGAGGGTCAGGGCCTTGCACCTTTTATCTTTGAGAAGTTATGGCCCCGCGTCAGACTGATTTATGTGTGTACTATCACTTTCAGGCTCACCGGGCACCAGGCCGGCTCTCCCCGAAACTCTCCATCACTGACCTAAAATGTCCCTGTGAACCACACCGGACAGGTCAGGTCTCGGCCTGATGGTCATAACAGCGAAGGTCAAGTGAAACTCTTGTCTGCAGTCATCTGGAAGTGGAGCCCCTGGGTCGTAAACGCAGCGGTCAGCTCGCGGTCAGTGTGTGCATTCTCTCCCACGCCAACATCATTGTCAACTCAGGCCAACGTACAGTGGTCCTCAGATGCACTTGCCTGTCGGAAAGAATTACGGTTATTTCGAATGAAATGTTAAAGTTAACTCCAGATGGAACAAAAAAAACTGGGAAAATGACTCGGACTTCATGTCATGTCATCTGAGAGGCATAATATAAACATCATGGAACTCATACTAATACATCGACAACAATACAACTATATTTTTTGGGTTCCTAGTGTTAATCAATGGTTAAAAAAATGAAGGGAAGGCATGGACACAGGCCGCTTACCGTACTGGGTGAAATTACTGTCCTCTGTGGAGCTTTTGCTCGGCTAAAACATTGAAGTTTAGGTTAGTTTTCCAGCTCATCAAGCTTCAGCCGGGTTAATGAACCCTCATGGCCCAGCCCCTGCGCTCTGGTCGGAGCATTACTCATGGGCTAAGCAAGGGAAAGCGAAGCTGGCAGTGTTGCTACGCCTCAGCAAGCCCCTGCACAAACACACACACACACACACACACACACACACACACACACACACACAGATCATGACTGTGGGACTTTCGAGGTCACAGAGGTCTTGGCAACATCTGCCGATCCCATGTGATATCCGAGTAGAGTTCAATCATGCTTCACTGTGATATGGATAAACAAACGCAAATGTGCTGGGACATAATTGAATTACTTCCATCAACCACGATTATCGAGGATGAAGGGTGGATGTCCCCTGGACATGTTTGTGTGTTTGTTTGAGCTGTGAAGTCAACTGATGTCGTCTCACAGAGATGACTCTCGGGCGCAGATTCACTGAACTCGTGCTGTTTTTTGAGAAGTGAACAACATGCCCATTTATAAAAATTTCAATTGACAGATAATGTCTTTAAAGAAGTTAATGTAGTTTACAGAATATTTGATGTATGATAGATACACTGTAATTTAAAATGGTAAAATAAACTACCTCTGGAATTACTCACGCATAAAGAAATAGTTGAATATGTGTATGAATAAAGGAATAGTTCTACATTTTGGAAAATGACAATATTTGTTTTCTTGCAAAGAAAATTGATAGCTCTACTTTTCGCTCTGTGGTTGGTTCCACCAACTCTTGTGGGCTCTTCAGCTGATAAATGCTCTGCTATATTATAACGTTTTTGAAGCATCGCATTATGACGTATGTGGTTGTTTTAAAGACCACAGACCTCCAGCAGTAATTATGAACACGACCAGCGGTAGACCTGGTAAGTCCGTCAAGTTTGTGTATTTAAATGGATTTACTTATATTCCGTAAAGTATTTTGTTTTTGGATTCTCTACCATGTCACCCTAACCCTAACCATCAACCTTACCTTTACAAGCTCATCAACAATGTATTGGTAAATTAATTACCACATACGACAGTTTGTCGAATGATTTGGAGGACTTGTTGCACATTACACATGGTCATTTGTTATATTTTAGTTTAAAAATATTGAATATATAAGCTTTGCATTATAATAGTATCAACTGTGGTATGAAGGGCTTATATTAAAAAGGGTCGTACTGATTTTTGCTGAAACTCTCCAGTTGTTGAGCATAAATTTTGTATGTGCAGCGCTGTATGTTAATGAAACAGAAAACACACAAAACCATCCAAGATACGCTTGTAAGACACATACATATGCAAAATGATATTAAGTTACCGGTGAACATTAACTGCACTTATCTACAAATGAGAGCACATGCTGCACCACTCAGGATGCCATTGTAATGCACTACATGCAGCACTTTTTCCATCTAAAACATCGGGTGGAAATATGACATGTATTATTTAACCTATTATTAATTCATGATAAATTCCATTTCTGATAAACATGTATGTCTGTGGAGAGTACCAAAAATCTGCGCGGGGAGAGTGAAGCATAAACTTATGAGGAGATACACAGTAGTACCAACTCAAACGCTTACATCTTGGCAACAGTCAACATTTCCAGTTATGCAGTGTTGATTACTTGGCCTAGATACAACAATATGGATTATTCTTATCCTCACTTCGCCAGATGACGTGATGCGTCGCGGGGCAAAGGGTTTTTTAAATTCACTGGTTTTTCTTTGAGCGTGTGGCAGCAGAAATCCAATGGGCAAGTGTGGCGCTATCATGCTGAGATATTCCCATTGAAAGACCAACCCAGTCTGGGATTCAATTACACTCTGGTCTTGAGTTCGCAGTTATCACAGGATCAACTAAAGGAAGAACAACAAGGCGATTTATGAAATTCATGGCGATTTTTTAAAGAAATTCCAGCTTCTTGCGCTGATGCTTCAATTTGTGCAGAAGCGAACATCAGAAAATTCCTTATTAACTCATCAGTGGAGCAAGAAGCTCTGGATTGATTCGATGTAATTACTTGATCGCGGCTGAAAAAACCCCTCTAAATGGGTTCTGGATTGAAAGCTACTGGCCATTCACGCAAACACTAAAGAGCATGGAAATCTCAGCCCGCAGTATGTGGGAGTAGTTAAGCAACCGTGCAGAAAGAATGCCTTTAGAAATCCGTCTACATTTCTTTGACGGCTACAGATTACAACTGGATCGGATTTGAACTCCCCGACAAGGCGTTGGAAGAGCTCCCTGACGGACTTGTGATTGAGAACGAGTGGCTCCACAGCACTGTATGCCGTGTCAGAAAACATTAGCGCACAGACGCAGATTGATGTTTAAATGGTGATGCTATTCGAGGATTTGTGGGAGGAAAAAAATAAGTCTTATTCACTTTCGACGATCTGCTCCATCCCAAAATTGCTTGATTGTGTCATTGTCCGGTTGAATCGTGGATGCCATTCACTGGTATTTTAGGAAAAGATGTCAAGACAGGAACACAAGCTTGACAGAGGAAATTCAAAGCGAGCCAACCCTTACGTAAACAGTATAAATAGTATGTTGCGCAAATCTGTAAGGTTAATCTAGGCAGCATCAAGTGTTCTCCACATTCAGTACGGATTTGAATTCAGCTTAAAAAGGAAGTTATAATTCCTCTTGAGCCTTGAGTCCGGGGCGACAAAACTGTGAAAGATATAAGCCCAATTGACTGTTTACTCCATTCATGTTCAGATTAAACCTTATACTGCAGAGGGCAAAGGTCACATTTATAATGTGGAACCTGGCAGATAAACGTTTGTCTGGTTAAAATATGTTTCTAAACTAATTTAGTGTGAAGGATTCATGTCAAAAACTGACCCCACAGTCCATACTCATACAAAAATAACACAACACCTACAAATGATATACAGCAATTTACAATCCTTCATGTATTTAAACACGCATTCAAAGGCCAGGTTTCATAAGTGTCTGCTGTAAATCCTATTCACGTCCACCGAAAGCCTCTTGGGCTTTTACGGACATAAATTAATATAGACTCACCATAGAAAGTTATGAGTTGACATACTCCTACAATTATCAATCATATGCATTCCATCAGAAATACTGACGACTGTGGAGAGAACCTCTTCTGCGAACGACCCCGTCAGATGGGGTCAACGACATGCCTGTATACAGTGTTACGTTTTACCCAGGTTTTGGACTCAGGTATGCAGACATCAGACTCTGAGATAAGTTTTATTGGATTCGATGAAACTTTCACGTTTCAAAAGGGATCCTGCAGGTGCACAGTTTGAAATCTATTTGAAGATGCGGACTTGTATTTACACAGTAGGCTGAGTGTGCTTTACCTTGGCCTGTGCCACTGTAAAACACATTGGGCCCCTTGTAGAGATTTATCATCCATGAGCATGGATGTGTATTTATAGATGCGTGTCTATGAGCTGCAGCTCCCGCCCTCTGAAACAACAACAAACTGTGACAGGAACAAGGAACAAGGAAGTCGTGCACCTGCCATCTTTGACCGAGCGCTGCTCGTTCTGCGACCCGGAACCTGCCGGTAAGGAGATGTGTCACTCTCTCTGTCGTTGGTAATGTACTCGTGGGTCTTTGTTCCCCTCCCCCACTTCGATATTAGTTTCTGGGATTCTGGGGAAGTTAAGAGTGTCGACATGTAAAAGTGTTGTCGTTGTTGTTGTTGTGGCTCAGCTCGGTGATTTTATCAAGCGGCCGCACGTCGGTGTCGCTCACCTGTTCAGGTGTCGTGAAGCGACGTCATGTCAGAGGCTGATGAGGTGCAGCTGCGGCACGTCGACCTCGGTCGGCCCGCCGCCCGAAGCGAGGCCACCGAGGGGCGGGGGGAGGCCCGGACCGAGGCCACCGCCCGGACCGAGGCCACCGCCCGGACCGAGGCCATCGAAGAGCGGACAGGCGCGGCCGAGGGTCGGACCGAGGAGCGGACCGAGGAGCGGACAGGTGCGGAAGAGGGTCGGACCGAGGAGCGGACAGGTGCGACCCTGGAGCGGACAGGTGCGGCCGAGGGTCGGACCGAGGAGCGGACAGGTGCGGCCGAGGGTCGGACCGAGGAGCGGACAGGTGCGACCGTGGAGCGGACAGGTGCGGCCGAGGGTCGGACCGAGGAGCGGACAGGTGCGACCCTGGAGCGGACAGGTGCGGGGGCAGCGGCCCGCTCGATCCCATCTCCGGACCAGTTCAAACTGAGGCGGTTCTTCGTGCTGAGGGTAACAGTCGTCATCATCCTTTCCTCCTTGTGCTCCTCCGAAGGAGGAGGTTCCAAAAAATGCCCCAGAAACCCCTCGATCATATTAACACATGTAGAATATTTGAAAGGATTTTTTTTTTTAAATCATGCAGTGTTTCCCCTACCATTGAATTAGTGGGCCCCCGCCCCCTCCTGAAAAGTCAAATTAATTTAAAATATTTTTTAAAATTATTATTATTTTTTTTATTATTATTTTACATATAATGCCAAGCAAAAGTAATTTAAGGTCACTTTACTTATACACCTTATTCCTCATTCCTGCATAAAATATTTTGAATGAAACGTATCATTTGTGATATGCACTATGATTTTTTTTTAATAGGTTTTCCTGTGATTATATTACCTCTGGTATAGTATATGTATATATCTAATTATGTTATACAGTCAAAAAACACCACAAAGCCCAACCTCAGAAGAACTTAATAATCGACACCTCTATAGCACAGTGTCAATTTTGTGCAATCATTCTTACCGCTCTGTATATAGTATTTTCATACTTCATATTTTGTACATATCTTATTGCTTTTTGATATTTGGCTATCCACTCTGCTGCTGTAACACCCAAATGTCTCCGTTGTGGGACGAATAAAGGAATTATCTTCTCTTATCAATAAACGGAATATTATCAGTGTCACACTGGCAGAGTTGATAGCAGGGCAGGCCTGTTGTATTAGTTTGTTATTGGGAAGTCAGTCACATGTCCTGTGTTGCCAGGCCAACTCAGCACCAGGCTCAGATTATCAGATTACAATTAAACCGTCAGGAGTCCTGAGTATGAACTCCTAATCACTTTTTTTTAAGTTCCCCAATTTGGCATTGAAATAAATCAGAAAGTTTAAGGATTGAATGGCACATTGTAAAAAAAAAAGTGACTGTGTAATACATTGTATACGGCAGCTTTCTCTGCTGTCTTCAAATACCTGAGTTACCCAGATTTATACGGCGAAGCTGCACGCTCAGCTGTCTTCATTTACAGTCATTTTCACATGCCAAGGCTTCGTGTTTTTGTTTATTGTAACTCGGTTTGACACACAGACGCGCTGACATTTTGTCAGAGTACCAGTCCCAGCTGCGCATCCGCCTCAAAGATTACCCCTTAAGCTTTCTGTGTACATATTGTGATTGTCACAATGGAAAATGAGAAAGTGACACCCGTGCATTTCTGTCTCCGCAGCCTGGCACTCTGAATCAGGCCATCAAAGACGTCGAAGCTCTGGTGGATGAGAAAGTGGATGGCAGCGTTCACGGCATCTGGCTGATGGCAGAGTGAGTTCGCGTTGTGTGTTCATGTCGACGTGCGGTGTGACACGTGCAAAGTGAAGAGCTTGTATCTTTAAGTTATTAACCTTTGATATTATTGCTGGTGACACTGGACTCCCCCCTATTCCGCATTAATGAGCAGTTTATGAACAGGAAATACATTGTTTATAACACAATGTTATGTGCAACATATCTGTAGGCAAATAGTGATTTATTTCACACATGAACCAGTTAATAACTGTTCAAGAGTAACAAGGATATGTTGAGTCTGGAAATAGTTAATTGACTAACTAATCAAGGTCCACTTACTAGATTTCTCACACTGATTTCTGCTGCATGACATGGCTGTGGAGGGTTTGGATTAATCAATAAATAGTCCACTAGTAATTAAAATATTAGAATTGATGAATATGATGAATAAATAAAATAGAAATTGGAATTTAGTGACACTTACTTTATACAATTACAACTGTGTTATGTGATATGGTCAGACATTCATAATGACAGTTATACTGTGGGCATTGAGGTGGCAATATGGGGTGTCCAATATCCATCTTTAACTAACGTTAACCTCATCACTCAATCATGATTGGACCAAAAATAGTTTTAAAAAATAGATATGATGTGTAAGTAATGTGTAATATTTACAAAATACATATCTTGCCCTAACTTTAAATATATGCATAAGTTCCAGTGGTGATTGAAAAATGTAAATGGAAGCATAAAAATGTGTCTATTTTTATTTTGAGAAGTCGTTGGACACTAGAGGTCATAAAATAATTTAGAGCACATACAGTAATTAAAGAGTTGTGGATGGTTGAGAGCAGGCTACTGTGTCAATAAGAATTGAAAAGTGTTGAAATAATATGACAGATGTATGTGCAATAATATAAGCTGATTCTTGGATAGTGATTTCCTGAAGGGCACACAAAGTATCCAGCTGAGGACAAACAAAGTCAGAGAGAGAAGTGGGGGGTGGGAGATCTGAGATCTAAATCCTCAATATAATCTATGAAATAGGTTCAATACCTTCTGCATTAGAGGAAATAGGGAAACCAATAAAACCAGGGTCTACAATTCATCAGTGGTATTAGTAAGACGCTTGAATTGGGCTGGATGGAGCTGATGAGCTCAGGAAAGTATTTTGCTCTTTAAGTTCACTGTTAAAAAGATTTCATATTCTCTTAAATTCTACACGTATAAAATGCAGAAGCACGACGCCTTAGTGTTGTCACATCCAGGCGCCGTCATTAATTAACCTTCCCCTCGAATATCTGTGCCCTCATCGGACCCAGAGCTCACGAGTCAAAGCAGAGGCAGCGATCTCTCTGACTCGAGCGCAGGGGAAAATGAAGTGACTGCAGGACATTTACCAAGTGCATTTGCAGATGTCAGGTTGTATCACTCCTGGACGAGCTTTCAGGAAACATCGAGGCCCGGCCATGTGAGGATGAATAATACATCCCCGTTTATGCGGCTCCGTCCGACACACGCTAATGTTTGTCCTACATTTCGCCTGCAGTTATTGTTGTGGCAAAACAGACGCCGCTGTTGGATGTCTTGCAGTCGAACGCGTGAGTTCTATGGTGATTCTGTAACGCTGCTGCCGAATGTACCCGAGGGGAAACGCTGACTAATGTCAGACAAGCAGGAGATCTAAGAATCTAAGAATCTGTAGTTTGTCCCACAGAGGTAAAATCACTGCAGGCCTCCGTGTTTTTGACTGGTGTGTCAGACCAGCCACAGTCTGATCCAGGATCTCTGTGACACCTCTGTGACGTCAGTGGCGCCAGCCAAGGTCAACTCATTTTATTAGTAACGTCAAATCTCTTCACCAACACCTTTCCCATGAGGGGGTTATTCAGCAAACTGTTTTTTTTGGTTTGTTTGTTTGTTTTGCCCTGCGGCTGCCAGCAGCATTCAAGAGTGTTTCAGTATGAGTTGGCCACGTGCACCGGCTCAGTGGGCTGTAAGAAAGAGAGCCACACCAAGAGAACCCTTGCCAAGATGAATTAGTTGTGTGTGCGCAGCGGCGAGGGAGAGAGTCGGTGTGATATGATGCCTCTTGTCACGGCTTACATGCTTTTTTTTTTACATTTTTGGATGCACTTTGAGGGCAGGAGAGAAAATTGCTTCGTTGCTTTAAATGTTTTTCTGTTTATTACATATTCTGTCTTTTGAAAAAAGAAAAAATTGGGACTTCGAAGGTTTGCATGCATATTGCATGATCTTTTCCAAAGGCATTTGAGGAAATTAACTACCAAAAAACTGAGTATGAAGTCAAATGCACATAGTGAACATCACTCTATTCAGCAGTGGGACCGTTGGGTTCAACTATTCAGTATAAACGTCAGTGAAACTTGTCAGAACATATTAATGGGGTACACTGCAAACCGGATCTGCTAATAGCGAATTCTGTTGTTTGTTTGTTTTTTACATTCCTCAAAGCATCATGGGAACTGTGGTTCCAAATCTTACAGCATGATTAGTCCCCAAATAAAAGTAAGAATATGAATACTAATAGTGACAAAATCCTTCCATCCTAACCTTTTTCATGTTGCACTATCAGTATATTTGGCGTGGTTGAAGTCTCAGACCCCTCGGATGATCTTTGGGACCCTTTAGTGGGTCCTACCTTCTATAGGATGGGAAGCATTGAGGATTAACAGGACAGGGAATTTCAAACTAAAACTAAGTCTCAACTAAGTTTAAGTCTTAGCTCAAACTAAGTCTGATCCAACAGTCCTGCATCAAAATTTCCCTCAGTGAATAATATAGAAGTTCTCAATAAACTTTGATGATCAGGAGGCTGCAGTTTTTGTGGTGCTGTTGAACTGTGCTGCAGTCTACAGAGAAACATTTCTATTTTTTAACGCCCACTATATTTATATGAATGGTGTGGACAGCAGTGTTGCATTCATTTGAGCTTGTACACCAGTGCTTACACGCTGTAAACAAGGGATGTGTCAAAGGGATCAGACGTGTCACGTTATCATCATCTGCCCACCCGCCCTCAGTCCAAATATAGGTACAATTTAAATTAAAGGTAGAAAGAAATTAGTTTTTACAATGGGTCTAACAGTGTCCCCGTTTGTTATTATTTTTTCAGGGTGGATCACTGGAACAACGAAAAGGAGCGTCTTGTTCTCATAACGGACAACTCTCTCCTGGTCTGCAAGTACGACTTTGTCATGTTCACCTGTGACCAAGTACAGAGGGTCGCGCTGAACTTTGTGGACCGCATCTCCCACGGCGCCTTCAGCTTCCCGAAGCGCTCCCTCCTCCAGTAGGTTCACTCACTCATCATCATTCGTCTTCCCCGTTCCTGCAGCAGTAGACGGCAGACTTCTATGAATCCTGCAATGACAACCGGGAAACTTACAGAGACGCGTTCATTGACAGTTAAACAGTGTGCTCAAAAGCAAGAGAGAGTCTTGAATCTCATTTTCAGTCATTTGTCAGTGAGTCTACTCAAGAGTTTCTCTCTGTAGAGTTGCTGATTAAAAAATAAAAACCCTACTTGGAGAATTACAAATATTAGCCCCAATTATCTGCTCTACGCTCTCATTTGCTTCACAAAAGCAGAATTCCCTGTGTAAAAAAAAATCCCATTTGTCTCATGATTAACCATTAAGCTCGAAATAACGCCTCGTCACATGGTTTTCTAGTATTTGAAGGTTTCCTTACTTTATTTTTAAGTATTGTATCATACAACATGGACTTTATGTAACACATTTATTGAAAAAATTTGAAGATGTCATGAAAAATGCATTTTGAATTTCAAAAGATCGCAAGAGTATGAATGATTTACCAAAACGTATTCACAGTGATTAGTATTGTCAGTGAAAACAGTGACAGGAAGCTGAGGGCAGCCATCATAAGGCTGCGTGGGGGAGGGGGGGGGTTGGTGCAGGGTAGACGAGATCAACCAGGGACGCGTGGAACGGCACAGCTGAAGCAGAGATGGCAGCGAGACGCGTGCGCTGAGAGGTTTTTCCGGGGGTAGGGAGTGCAGAGCTGTCACTTGGAGCTGTCACTTAACTGATTAGTGGCAAAATTAATGTAGTCCTTTCATCTAAACCTTTTAAAGACGGCTCAGGGGATACCAAACCCACTAAAACTAATTTGATGAATAAAACGTAATGTGCTGTGAAGAGCTTAGAGAGCGCCGCCTTTATTGGAGGCTTTATCTCCGCACATTACGTTAAATTATACATAAAACGCTTGCGAAAGCCACCCGGGAGTCAGACAGCAAAGAGACGTTTTCGAATGAGAAATACTCGAGCCTCAATCATTTCCCTCTTTCTGTCTTCATCTTCACCCGCTCCCTTCCTCCCTGTCTCTCCCTCAGGAAGTGTCTTCTTTTTTTCCCCCCGTCTGGGTCATTCTGTCTTATTTCTGGCAGACAGTGATCAGTGAGCGCATGTACATGTGAAAATGAATCCTCGCCGCCACTGTAAGCGTACACAAAACTTTGTTTCCGCATCACAAAATCACAGTGAGGGAAAGTTGTGAAAGTCAGGAAATGAGTTTATGTTAGGGTTATTTTTCAGAATGACTCGTGGGGTCTAATGGAGGACCACAAGTGTCACTCAAATGGTAATGAAACATTTCAATAATTAATAATTAGTTGTACAATAAAATTACAAATACATGTATGAATGTGTATACTGAACTTTAAACCAAAACTATTAATAAAGTGCTAAATTTCAAAGTAATTCCTTCGATATTTTAAGAGAAGGAAGAGGAATTACGAGAAAGATGTGAAACTGAAATATTAATCAATCAATAAATAAAAGGTTAACAACCCATTATTTAATTTATGAATAAATTATGTCATTTTGAAATATATTTGAAAATGTAGTATGAAAGGGGAATAAGAAACTGGATTCACAGACTGAATCAAGGATTTAGATAATTTTATACATTTACAGTTACATTTTGTGAATCCAGGTATATATTATGTTAAGCTCTGTTGTCTGATGGACAGTTGAGAACAAAACACTTAATAGAAAGACTGCAAATATATCATATTACACCACAATACAGACACATATATACATACACACATATATTTTTAATTTTTCTGTCATGCAGGTGCATGTGGCCCATCCCTTTTTACAAAACATACGAGTTCTGGTATATCATAAACAAAACTTGTGGGAGAAAGAAAAAAGAGAAGACACACAGCTACACACGCACAGAAAAATAAAGAATAAAAAGAAATAAAATCCCAAAAGAACCTATCTCATACAGAACAATTCCATATCTCTAAAACTGACTCGATATAGAGCGTTTCATCTCTTCTCCCAGACTTCCTCCAGCTTACTGTTTGATATAACCACATACTGTACAGTATGTGCTGATTTAAATCAGGAAGCCGTCTCTTTGAGCTGTCACAGTGACGGCACGTCGTCTTGAGTGTGAGAGAAGCTGCTGTTGATTTGTCTGCTGACAGTTGTCATCTGACCACTTGATGTCAGTGTGCAGCCTCGGTACTGAGGGTTCAAGGCGGTAGCACGCCACATCACATTTCTTCATCTGTCAGATGTCGTCACGCATCCTTCTGAAAAAAAATGCCACGAGGTCAAAGTTGGGTGTTGTCTCATTTTGTTTGGACGTTTTTTTCCTGATTTACTTACGCATGTGAATAATTCACAACAGAAGTGATGTAATTAAAGTTACTGGATAGAGACGCTTCCCTGAACGTCTGACCCCGCGCGTTCCCAGACCATCACAACAAAGGATATCAAACTCCCTGTGCGCCGCCGAGCGTCTTCCTTGGCGTCGGTAGCCTCGTCTGTGCCCCATCAGCCTCCCACGGTCTCGATGATGCCAAGAGAAAGTGTTCGGGGAGCGTCAGTATTTTTAGTCCTGATGATTTTGTTTTTCGATCGCACATTCTCTAGGTGGAAGGGGAAAAACACAGTATGTTCGACATCTGTGGGGGGACGATGTGTTTTAAGTGCCTTCTTTCCAAACTGTCTAGACAAACTAATTACCCAGAACTATCATTTTTTTATATTTTATTTATATAATTCCTGTCTGAAAAAGTTGGGTGTGGAGGCTTAAAGAAGCCTCGCTGGAAGTTGCTTCAGTAACTGTTGTAAAAAAGAAAAAAATATATATATCTATGAAGTGCTGGAAATAATCCCAGCACTGCTCCCCTCTGGTTCTCATCCCATCAGACGGAGGGAACGATGCCTTATTTAGCTCCCACCTTCAACAACTTAAAACAGTTTAATTAACTTGAATTTCCTCCGGACTCTTGTCAATAGATATGCTGACACAAGTGAGCTTATTAATTATTATTTTAACCTCATTTGAATTGGATGCAAAATCTGCAGTTTGAGTCTGTCGAGCCGCGGGGTTGGAACGTCGTCATCCTCATCTCATTCAGCACCTTCCTCTCCGACCACACCTGTTCAAACCGAAGCAGCTTACGCGTTGGAACAGCAGAGGGCAGTCAGGAGGCAAGATCATCTCCGTGATGTCTCGCCGGATGATCATTTAGGCACTCACAGCTGTTGTAATGTGAAGCAAGACGATTAAATGCTGATATCTGTGTTTGAGATGTGAAGAAAGCACTTGCTCAGCAAGTAAGAAGTGTGTGTGCACACTTACACTCCACCCATTCTCTCTAAAGTGGACCTATTATGCTCAATTCCAGCTCTCTAGTTTTGCTCTGGGACTCCACTAGTGTCTATTTGCATGATTCACAGTTCAAACAAAGTCCTTGTTTATCTCAAACTGCCTGTTGTGCAGTCCCCGAAGTCGAGACTGATGCTGAAACCGGCGATAATAAGTCGTGCCTCTGTAAAAGACCACTTTTGGTCTGACTGGCTGATCCCTAAGAAACCTGCCAAGCGCTCGTGAGCTCCACCTCATCCTCTTACAGGTGTGGAAGTTGTGAAGGAAAACTGTACAACTAAGTAACTAGTAGATGAAGTTACAGAACATAATTGATTTGAAATGGCAACTTCTCAGATTCATCCTCACGTCCACAGCAACAAAGATTACAGCAGGTCACTGTTCAACTCTGCATATTGTGACATAACTGTGAGATTAGTCTTTCAATCACAACCTGTATTTACATTATATCTATATATATACCCTTTGTAATAGTTGTAGGTGTGAAAATGCAATAAATGTTGACTGTCAGGAAATACAAAAGTTAACATTGCAAGTAAAATGTTGATCTGCTGTCGCCAAACGACTGTGTAGTAAAACTGCACTGCTGGTTATTTCTAACCCTGAGTAGATTAAATACCTATTAATATCATCTGTTTTGGGGAAAAACAAGCTGTGCTTGGAGCAGATGACCAGATAAAAAAAATCTGTGACACAAAGAAAGAAACAAATCACAGGAACCTTGCATTTGCATGACACCTGAGCTTTTGTCTCAGTGATTTATTTTACATATGTTTGCCTTTATTTGAAACTTTGGCCAGGGTTAATATGGATATTTTGACATTTTTATTTTATATATGTATATATATATATATATATATATATAGACATATGACAGGATAAGACAAAGCATAATAGCACCATTTTTTCATTATGAAAACTGGTCCCCAGTGTTGTATTAAATAATAGTCATCTACAGTACATTGCCTGCAAAAAAAATACATCCCCTTGGATTTTTTTTCATCCTTTGTTGACTTACAAGATTGCGTGAGAAAAGATTGACTGTATGAAAACTAAAACAAAGATAAATGTACTGTAGTAAAAAAACTTTAATATATCCATTTGAAATGCAGAGTGGAAATATACATGTACAGTACCTCAAAACTGTACTTACAGTAGCACGGTCATTGTCAACATGTACTTGCAGGGACACCATGAAGAGTAGCTGTTGCTATGGTAACTACTAGTGAGAATCCAAATAAACAACAAACCACAACTCGTCACTGGGTACCGCCGTGTACAGTCCATATGTAGCCTGAAGAACTTTCTTAACTTAACTTACAAGCAAAATTACATCCAAACGTGCAGAAGCAGGGAGAGGGAAGTCTCAGCAAATCAAACTCCTGCAGATAGTCTTGATCACCAGAGCATAGCATTGTTAAAACACTGTAGTTCTACCTGTGGCGCAAGTCCTAAAACCAAGCAGAATAAAAAAAAAAACATACCCGTGAACGTCTCACATCTGCGAGACAAAGCAGATCAAGAGCAGCGTCTGCACACAGGCTGCTCCCAGGACATCCCATATAAATGAATAAACACCAGTGGATTTCAAATGTTCGTGGGCCATGCTGCTGTAAATTCATACACCTTGGGAGCAGCTTTCAGCTTGTGGATGTGCTTTTTCAAAGTGGAAATATCTCAACAGCCTCCAGCTATGATATCACAGCCTTTGCATCATGACATTACATGGCTGTGTGTTGTTTTTTTCATTTTCAAGCCTCTGAGGCTTTCTCATCAATAATACAAATTTCTTTTTGAGCTGGAACATTATGCAAAAAAAAAAAAAAAAAAACTGCACCAGAGGTAAACTCAACTCTTTGTCTTGTCCTTAGTTTTTCTTGCCAGCATTCCGCCCCTTTCTCTCTTCTTGTTATCAGTCCTCTCACATGTTTAATGAAACCTTGTTGGATGGATACATGTATGGATGGCTTACAAGCCTGCAGGCTCTGTTGAGCAATCGGCGCAGATTTGTTTGTTCGCCCTGAGACACTGTGGGACACTTGCCATGACAACTGCAGCTGCATGGGCCTGATATTTATCTTGTGTGTTCACTTTCAAGTCTGAAGCACTCGAAGGCCCAGGGAGTACATTTTTCGCCACTTGCCCCTGAGCTCAGAATGTGTGTGTGTGTGTTTTGTACGAACGCTGTGGATTAGGTGGAACTCCACCAGGAAGACCAGTGGAGGGGCGGACCCCCTCAGTTTCGCCTCTCTGTCGAGGTGTTTTCTAGGATGTTCCTTTTGACTCTGTTAATCGTGTGGATAACATCACTCCGGAGTTGCCTCCTTCTACCGTTGCTGTATTTTTTCGTGACTGTATTGAAGTGAGGCGCAGTGAAAGTACAAACCCCAGCCACATAAACACAGTGAAGACTTCCAAGGCCTCTGGCTGCGGAGCCCAGCCCTGCTCTGCCTGTTTGGGCCGGTCCCACTCCCAGTGATAGCTTACCTGTGGAATTTGCCAAAGCTTTTTTTATATCCCCATTTATACAAGGGCAATGGCTGTGAGCACTTACAAAGGACAATGTGTACAAAACGTAAACCCCACCATCCTCACTCGCTTTTGCTGAAATATAATCAGTCTTTTAGTCTTGGCTTTGCTTTTGTACCAAGTTTTTTTTTTTTTTTTCTCCTCCTTTCTCCAAGCACAACATTTACTCTGGAGGAGGCACAGAATGTTCAGCGGCAGCAGCATTGTCATTTTTTGAAAGTGCTTGTGTAAACGGGGGTAGATGATTGCATTATGATGCAGCCCCTCCCTGGGACTGTGACATATCAATGGCTCCACCACTATTGTTTGGCCTCAGGTGTTTAATTCTGGTTGGCAGGAAGTGCTGTTGCACAAGGCATGTGGTAAAATGAGCACATCAGCATGACAGATCATTAAGACAACATCGCAGCTCTGTTGGGAAATGGCCTTCATCTTGGTTTATCCATCTTGGTTTCTTCATCGTTACCTTTTATTATGCAAACCAGCAGGTACACGCTAGATAAAACATTGCACAGTCCAATTTTTTTTCATGATTCCAACCCCTAATAGTGGTAGTTACGACTTTTGACAGGATCACAAAAACATCTTTACGAGTCCTATTTGCACAATTTTTGCCCTGCACGCAAACAGGATGTTGTTGTTATTGTTCAAAGGTCAAGGTTCACAAAATATGGTCCGTAAAACTCAATTTCCAAGATGTCTCCGCAAATATGAGGGTTGTAGACAACATATTCTTCAGAATATTATTCCTCTTAATTGATTGATGACAAAGTCAGAAAATGACAAAAAAAAAAATAATTTTCCAATAGTACTATATAGACTTACCTTAAACCATATGTTGGTTGAAAAATATTTTCTGATCTAATGGTAGGATAATGACGGCATTATGAAGTCAGAAAATTACGTCATTTACTATATTAATGCATTAACTTTTGCAACTAATAAGGCTAGAAACACAATCTACAGCTAATTTAGATCAACCAATAATTTAGTCATCATAATCATTTGTCGTTATGAAATTGCATTATTACAGTAAACAATGTTACTATTGTCTGACACGGAGTGTTGAAAACTAAACCAAAATGTGTTTACATCCACACAAGGATGGAATGATGTCAACTTCCTCTCATGAGAGAATACCTTGTTCTCTGAGAAAAGAAAACACCAAATATGGACTAATATGATTCCTGTACGTAAAAGTGTGATGCACAGTCAGAATTCCTGCTGTTTGTGGTCAAAATGTTTAAATGAAACCACTGACTGGATGTTTTAACATTGCATGGACATCAATTATTTCCCAGAGTTTTGTTTTTTTGTTATTGTCTTCAGTGTGATGATCAAACTACTGAAGCAGTTGTCTGTGTTGTTCTGCTATTAGAGTAATTATGTCTGACTGAGGAGTCAAACCTGCATCGCTGGTTTTTCCAGACTCCTGTTTTGAATCAGGATTGATCATGTGTTGTTTACCTGCTTTGTTCATCAGGTGATGATCAGCGGGTGACAAAGAGAAAGGCATGGTGACGTACTGTAGGTCAAAGTGCCTGAACTCTGCGTATGATCCAAATATTCCTTTTTGTTTCATCGGATCTGGATTTAGCATCAGTTCACACATGTTTAAAGCTGGACGGATGCTTGAAGAAGGTCCCTGACCCAAAACTTGGCTCCATAGATCAATATTGCACAAATAATCTGTGCAGGTTTGTTTGTTCAACATAGTTATTGTTAGGTCAAGTACAACAACCAGCAACAGTGGGGAACAATGATCTTTTTTTATCGAAGTTTAGGGCTGCAACTGACGTCTTATGTTTTTTTTTTATTTGTTGTATTGGAATTAAATTTTAGGATTAAGCTTCAAAATCCAGTATTTTTTGCTTTCTACCGGCAAAAGTAATAATATTCACATCAACCTCATATGGGCTTTGTGTTTATTTGCAAATAGCAAATGTAGCAGCATACAGCATTGACCTAATGAGGATTTCAGCACATTAATATTAGCATTTAGCTCAAAGTACAGATGTGCCTCAGTAGAAATACACTGATTCTTTGTCTTCTAATTTTACGGTCCGCAGCATCAGAAGAAGCAAGTGACATCATGAGACTACATCTGAAACATCCATAACAATATAATTTTTTTAAATATCTATTTTCTGTTTTCTCTGATACATTGTAGCTCAGGTTTGTTTAGAATACTCTTCAGTTAGATCCGTTGTACACAGATAAGCAGTAGACTAATACTCAAATGAATATTAGTCTGGGATCTCTCGGTTCATTTTCCGATTTCCAAGAGGCGTTACCTACGGCCATCTTGGTCGTTTACAAAAGTTGCTTCCCTCTGCGTCCTGGTCTAACCCCCGCCCACTATCAGATAATCAGTTGTGATTGGACCAGCAAGTTTTCTGCCGGAGGAAATCACTTCTCAATGGAGGCGATCCAGACCGTATTCTGGCAGAGCAAATTTAAATGAGCTCCCAGAAATCGACTAGGTCCCAGGCTAGAGATGCAGTGGAGGGTGTTTTGAACTCTCTTTGACCCTGTACCTATTAGAGCAGTAACAAAAGGTGCTGCATTGCTCCCATATATTGGTCTCATGGACAAACCATAAACAGAGAATTGTAAAGAAATTCACAGAATGTCGATTAACATCGTTTCAAAGATGGGAACGGCGGCTGTTTGGAGTTTGTCTGTTTGCTCTCAGCCTTCTGAGGTTTCATTAGGCTGAGAAAAGATATGACCCCGGGGCATTTTCATTAAAACCTACGGTATTTACCGACTAAAGAAAGAAGAACAGAAGAAAGAGAATATGAGAGAGTACGACGAGCACACTGTAGATTACCTCTAAGCCTGGTAAACATGAGATTGCCCTCACATTAAGTATTTGCCCTGAGGACAGATTAGTGCCATTTTTTTCTTCTTCATTACTCTAACATTGTTACCATCGAGCTAACAGGTCCTGTAATTCCCCTTTAGGGAAATAATGTGCACTGAGGTTAACACCATGAAGGAAATATAATGGTCCATTAAGGGGTAGTAGTTTCATATAAGGAAATTTGCATTTCTATCTATGCACATAAATCTGTATGGTGAGAATGAAAATCGTGAAAAGGTCTCAAGATCAGCAGTGATGCTACTTTTAGTAGGTCTAGGTTTCTGACTCTCAATTTGTTTGCCATACTCAAATAAAATCAGCAAAATGTTTTTTGATTACAGGATACGGAAAATAGGAGAGAAAAAGAACAAGTATGCCATGTAAATATCACCTTAGAGCAACCTTTAAGATGTAAAGTATTTATATTCAGCCCGTTGAACGTGATTCTCAGCGGAAGACTAAACAAAAACTTTGTTTGTAGAGAGATGTGATGACAGCAGGAAATGCAGAAGCTGAAGTTTTGTCACATAGTTGAGTCAAATGTGCCGCTGACGGGCGGGAGACTGACGGTGTTTTGATGTGTGTGTGTGTGTAGGAGAGGAGGGGAGGGGGTGCGAGTCTTCTGGGACCGGCTGAGGGAGCCCTCCTTCACATCCAGGTGGAACCCCTTTGCCACCGACTTCCCTTTCATCACCTTCACCTCTCATCCCGTGTGGAACGCCAGCGACACGTTCGCGCAGCTCTGCGATGTGAGTATGGCGTTGTTTAAAGGCACAGCTCAGCGTCAATTGCAACGGCGATAGTTGTGGGTTTTATTTACAGATGTTTGCATCACGAGCCCAGTGCAATGAAAGTGAAAGGAGTTTGATTTGTGGTGAACCCCCCCCCCCCCCTAAAAAAAAATCAACCGCAACATTTCTTTCCAGGAACTATTTTGAGGTTACACAAGCGCCACTAACTTTTTACCGCCTACGTGGAGACAATTTAGCCACGAGAGCCACAAAATAGATTTTTAGACGTTTGCCCGTGATAGTAATGGCCGCCTCTGCAAACACATGGCCCCAATTTACACGTGCAAGAAAAGGTACAGGCAACAAGTAACATTACGTGTCGTTATCTTGATGAGGTTTTTGATCGTATCGCACAGCCCTACTATTTACTACAATGTAGTTTAATTAAGTTTTATGTTTTTTGTACCCCATGGCATGTCTCCTCCAAAGCAGTTTGGAGTTTTAATATCATAAAAAAATATGTGTGTAAAAATGTATGATGTTGATGATCTGTGATGTAGGCATATATGCATGCCTTCATGACGTGTTTGTGTAATGTTATAATAGACAGCTTATCGCTAGAGTTAATAGCCCTAAGTACAATCATGTTTCATGCGTATGGGGCCAGCCAGAGTTTGTCTACCTCATCGTTAGAGGATCAACAGCAAAATCACTTTCAGTGAATCCAGCTCCTCACGCCCCCTCCAATGGCGTGCTGCAAATGTCATGAGGTTGATGCGTTGGACTTTCAGATTCTTTTTAAGATTCTTTAAGATTTTACTTTACAACCTCTGCCACAGCCCTCGAGTATTACAGGGTTATGGCACGGTCTCTTACAACAGCCCTGCAGTGGAAAGTACGGTGATGAAGATGGTGTAAATGTGCTGTTGATTCAACCATCAACTGTTATTTTTAAAGCCTTGACTTGGGGCATTGAGGATCTGATGGTTGTGTTATATTTCTGCCTCGGTTCCTGGCTTTGTATTCATTCCTCATACCTCATGATACATGGTTGTGTTTAGAAGATTGCGTGCACGCATGAGGAAGACAAACGATGGAAGCAATCACACAAGATTTTTGTTTCCTTATGTGTCAAACCTCTCATCAGTTTTGTTTCTGCTTCATGCAGAGTTATCATGCTTTACATACAGTAGGTCATGCAAATGTCAGTAATGGCACAGTGAATAATAATAATAATAATATATTTGATTTATAAAGCGCTTTTCATGCACCCAAAGCGCTGTGAAGGTGACTGGCAGCTAAGCCTGACAGACTCCAGTGTGCATAGACCTGGAAGAACATTTACCAAGAATGCAACGCAATTTACACCTTAATTCTAATAAGACATTTAGAAATGTGTTTTGCTGGGAGACTATTGTCAGTGTAGACAGGTCAGTGATCACAGCAGATAGGTGATCGGTATTTGACCCCCTGACCTCTGACTCTTTCCCAGCATGATTTTAGTCAATTAATTGTTATCAATTGTGTTGATGATGCAGTTTGGAAAGGGTTCACACTCCATTTATATTTCCAGCAATATTTCAAACCAATCCAAGTACCAAAAATGGAGAAAAAAATTACCATTTTCTTGTTTTGTAGACACATTTTTGATGAATTAATCTACAAAACAAGATAGCTGAATTGATAAGCTCACGGACAAACACACTAAGCACTGATATCAAACTGCAAAAGTGACAAAATAATAATACTACTGTATATTATTTAATATATGTAATATAATAATAACGGTCAATATTTGAGGATGCTGTTGGATGTACAGCATCCTCCCTTGAAGTAAAGTACAAAGGAAAATTAAAAAGCTTGTCACAGCTGGAAACAATTGGGACACAAGCGTAGAGTCTGCATTCACACTCGTGGTGGTGCTTGGAGTTAAATGCTAACATGCTGAGACTGACAAATTTGTTTTTAAATATTGTAACAGCTAAAAAATATTTTCACCATGCTCACCACCTTTGTTTAAATGTTCAACGTCAGATGGTTCAAGACATTTTACTCAAAACCACATAAGTAAACTTGTTGATGATGAAGTCAGGGGATTAACAAATTCAGTACTTTTCAACCGCTGAGGACCACGAATGTCTGTACAGCATTTCTATCCAATAGCTATTGAGGTATTTCCAACTGACATCCCCATCCCTGACCTGTCCGGGATGAACCTCGCCTCTCGCCCATTGACAGCTGGGATCGGCTCCAGGCCTCCAGCGACCTTCAGAGGACAGACAGGCAGTGGAGTTAATGGATGGGTTACCATCCCTGGGGCCATGGCTCAGTCGTGCCTGAGTATAGATTGATCCTACGAATTACGATCAGGGCCAGTCACCATGAAACAGGTCTTATCAGTTATTTTTATAATTTGTTTTGGAAAGAAAAAGATTCATTCATCCTTACATAAGCCGGTTTTGCAGTGCAAGAGTTGATTCTCTGTTTTCTGCCCCCAAACCAAAGCAAGTAGCCAAAGAACTACACCCGGGAAATAAATGCATTTCGTGATAAATGTATGATCCTCCTCTTGTGTACAGGTCAAGAACTTCCGTGAGCAGCTCTGGGATGCAGCGCAGAAAGTCCACGCCGTGAAACCAGTTCCTGGGAAGGCCAATGGCGTCCTGGTCCTGAATCAGCAGATCCAAATCGAGGCCTACGTAGGCCTCATGTCTTTCCTCGGCAACCAGAACAAGCTGGGTTACTGCATGGCTCGAGGAAACATTGGCTTCTAAACGTTCATTACAATAATTTCATTGTCGTTGTGAATTCTGTGGCTCAGTTTGTTTACAGAGAGTTTTGTAATTCTTGAAGGATTGACCAAAGATTTTTCCGTGTTCAGGTTTGCTTTTTGTTTCACATCGAAGCAGGACGAGGTGTGTGAGCTTTAAACAACTGTGTGATCTTCCCCCGCTGCTTCAAACCAGTGTGCTGTGTCTGAGTACTCAGAAATATCCACATTTCAACGCGGCTCTTCGCCGGATGACGGATCTCCCGCTGCTCTCAAGGAGCTTTGTATTTGCTCCTCAGTGATATGGTAATTCAAGTCTTTTGCAACGGGACTCCTTTCTTCCTCCCCCCAGTGTCTCTGCTAAGAGCTCATTCCCATGCCATTCAGCCCCTCAGAGATTCACCGGAGCACGGGGGAACATTTGTCAGTTTATCATTCGTAGTGTATTTTTACAGTGCATACAGTGCTGGAATTTCCCATTTGATTTGTGTGTTTGCCGTTAGTAGCTCTTGTTTAGTGCCATCTGTCTGTCTTGTCATGAAGACATGAAAACATAAGCCATGAAACCATTTTATTGTTATAAAAAAGATGCAGGTTTTTTTAAATGCGGATTACTGTAGACTGTTTTTGTTCTGTGCTCTTCATTCCGGGAAATAACACAGAATGCCCTTGTCCATACCAAATAAGAATCCATGCTTGTGCAAATGTTAACCTGGCAGTGCCCTTTGACCCTTCAACAATGTACAATACAAAGAGTACTCATACCTGATGTCCCGTTATTGCTGCTTTTAGGTCAAATTTATTTTATTTTGTATGATTTCAGCCCTGGTCGATTTGGCAACAGATATTACAGATATAAAAAAAAAAATACTACAACAAACATTGGAGCAGCTGCTTCATTGCCCATTCAATGCTTAATATAGTTGTTATAAAGCTGCAGGAGAGTGAACAATGTGGCTGATAGCAAGTAGATAGGGTTACTGCGTGTATTTTAATTGCTATCAGCCACATTGTTAACTCTCCTGAATATATTAATAAAGTGCAGGAGTTGGTTTGAATCCAGCACAAGAATGGCGACCTCCGCCGCTAACAATGTAAACCCACCGTCCTGGGCCTAAACCAGATCAGATCCCATCGGATGGATGGATAGATATCGATTTTAGACTTTATAAATCCTTGGGGAGAATTCATTTGTCAGCATAGCATATGGTATAGCAAACCGTACATAATTACACGAATGAAGAAAGTACAAAAATACAAAATACACAACAGCACTGACGCAGTTATAGTCTGATAAAAATACAGAATCACTGGTGTAGTCCTGTGTACAGAGGGCACGTGTTTTTGATGCTGAGAAATATGATAACATTTGGTCCAGATACGACTGAATTTGGTCCAGATCAATGATCACAGGCCTGGCAGACGTAGATGAGTTCAAAAGTGTGAAAACAGCTCCCTGACACGGCAAGGCTGAATGAGTCTTTAGTCGAAGGTGCTTCTTTGTCCGGTTTGTCCAGTAGCGTCATAAGAGTGGTGTCAGTCTTCTCATCCGACGCAATGTCTCGGTATATGCTTCACAAAACGTAAAACCTTTTCTTAAAACAAGAGAGTGTTATCCTTCTGACAAATTGAGTTGGCAAAGTGACGTGGTGATGCCCTAAGGGCTTCGAGACCGACGAGGTTCTTTGCCGCCTTCCTCAATAAAACCTATTTGACTCGATGTCTAGGGCTGATCAGCCTCGCAGCTTTTCAACAGAAACACAATCAATACAGTAGCTCTGGCTAAATGTGCTGCTGTTATGCCACAAGATGTGGCATCCCGCTTACTCTCACAGCATTCAGTATAGTGAAGGAAATAACCAGAGGTTGGTATGTTGGGGTTAGGAAGAAGGTGCAAAGTAGCCACATTGAATAGCTATTGATGGAGAAATGCCAACACTTTGATTAAATCAAAGGCTTCCCCACAATTTTTTATCTTCAAATGTCAAATTGCACAGGGTGAAGCAAAGTTTTGTTCACACATGACACGTCCTGGCCTGAGTGACAAGAGTGAGTGCAGACAAGCCGAGCCCGCAGTATTACGTCTCTTCAGGCGATCGCATCAGGAAACCAGATTCGGCGCGCCCCGCGAGGAGTTATTCCACATGGTAAAGTATATGGTTAAGTTCAGCACCTTTCGTATCGTGTATCCTAACCTCAGGGTGTGAAAGGGGTTAACGTGTTTCCCTCCCAGATTCGAGGACGTGTCTCTCATCCGGGATCAAGCGCTGCTGTGGCCCCGGAGCCAAAGGCCCTCGTCCATATTTCCAGTCGTAAAAGATGTTAGGGAAACAGGATTAAGGGCCAGATGAGCATTTTGCAAAGTTGCGCGGCTTAGTCCCCTTGAAGAAAACTCCAGCGGCGTTTCACACGTGGGCCACCTGATGACTTGATTTGAAACCTATCCAACAAAGCGTTTCATTTATTTTGTTTGGTTTCCATGGGTTGTACTCGTAGCTGTAATCATTTCATTCTTTAATTGTCAGGACTTCGTCTTAGCTGCAGGTAAACTAGTTACCAAACACCGTGGGCCGTGGCATGACAATGAATGCTTTTTTAAGACATTCATGTCACAAATCGTTTGAAATAATGAAAGACTTAATGAGGTCAAATTTGTGATCGCGCTCGTTGCTGTTCGAGTTCCGTCATGTCTGAAGTGGACCTCGATGGCGCGCCAATCTTATTCTTTCCCTTGTTTTCTGTCGGCCTCTATTTTTGTTAACGATCCAGCGCATATGCAGCGCCGAGATGTGACGAGACTTGCTCTTAGTGTCAGGATGCAGGATAATGTGGGCCAGTCAGTGTATACGTGTTTATGTGTACATGTGCAGATGTGCGTGCAGCAGACAGGAGGGAGTGTTGGCGCGTTGTTGTGTGTCATCCGACCTCTGTCCTCGGAAGGCCCCTGCTTTGCATCGGGGATCATTATGTTCAGCCCTCGGGGTGCGACGTCTGAATTAAAGCTCAGGAATGCATGCACACTCTGCCGCCGACTCCTGAGACAGCAAAAGGGTGTTCGGATACCGTACGCTCAATACACGCGATTAATTAGTCGACGCAATCGGTGAAATTGCAGGGAGACTGGTGGAGGGAGAATTTCCATTTCACAGAACGGCAGTCAGTGAAGACAAAAATAGATGTGGTAGGAAATTTACACCATCAAACTTACTATGAGTTCCCCTGTTTTTTATTTTTTACCAGACATAATGATTCATCTTTAAGTGTCCATTCTGTAACAATGGGATGGCTGCTGTAGCCGCTCACTTTGTCCGGCTGTGCTGCTGGACGGGACGGGTGCAGTGGGTCAGGGATTCAACTGGAAACAGCTTTGATAGGGAAATAATCATAAAATCATAAAAGCCCCAAAAATGAGCTGAAAGAGGCTAAAACGTTTCCAAAAAAAACTGAGTCAGTCCCCCGAGTCAGGCGATAATTATTGTGTGGGTTTGTCAATTATGAATGACTCCATCGCACTAAACACAGTCATTTCATCCATTGTTAAAAGTGAATGGCGAGTCTTTGAGTCAACGGTAACAGGTCACGTGATTTGACAGCACAAGAGTATGAGGTTTGACTGTAATGGAAGTATGAGGGATAAACACTAGCTTTTGAAATTATGAACGTCACAAAATACCATAGTTTTACAACTTGCAGTGTGATTGAGGATTGTCAGTCGGCCTAAACAACAGCACACCTGTGTGGTATGTACCCATCCTGGCCTAAATCTGTGTTCCATCCCATGTGAGGACGTTGCATTTCTCACGAGTGAATCTCAGTGATTCAACCTCTTCTTTCTGAATCGCATCTCGCTGTGTCCTTGCAACCCAGTGCACCCGGGTGTATATCATTGCTTTGTCAAGAGAGAAGCACATGGACTCACAAGATAAATGACTTTCAAAAGGCAATGATTGCATTCCTGCGTGCAGAGGTAAGTTAGCGCCCCGGGCTAGATAATAAAGCTTGTTTTTCACTCCCAATTATTCTCCGCCAGCGGAACATCAGACTGATCAACCGGCAGTTTGCCGCCGTGGTCTGACACTGGTGCCCACTGTCGGCAGGGGGTGTGAACCAGAGAGTGTCTGGTTAGTTTTGACAGGCCCCCAGAAACAGATTTAAAAAAATGTTTTGTCTAGCAAGTTGACCGTAGGTGTGAATGGTTGTTTGTGTCTGTGTGTTGGAGCTGTGATGGACTGGCGACCTGCACAGGGTGTACCCGGCCTATCGCCCAACGTCAGCTGAGATTAGCTCCAGGCCCCCCGCAACACTTAAAATAGGATAAGTGGTGTATGGACGGATGGATGTTTAGTCTAGTCTTGTTGTTTAGTGTCGTTTAGTCTGTATTCGCAACGGAAGCACGATGTTTGCAGAAACAGTTTTTTTGAATCAGGAGTTAGCAGATTAGCCAGTTAACGTGAGACCTGTTGGCAAGATGACCTGAAGTGGTTCTGTGGCGAGGTCAAGGTCACGGGAGGTCACAGCTGAGGTGTCCGTGTCTCGGACGCGACAGGTCCAGGTGGTTATTTCGCTCGGTCGCGATGCCAGAAAGATTTTTCTCCACTGCCCCGAAGTGGAATGTGATCGGGAAAAGTGAGAGGTTTAAAAACTGCCCATCAGGGCCTGTGACCCCGGATGGCCCCGGCTATCAACCCAGAGAGCTGCCTGGGATGCCTGGGGGCAAGTAACATAAGCCAAATTCTGCGAGACACTCTTGCGATCCCGGTGTGGCACGCAGTCTTCTCATCTCTCTGAAATACCTCCAAAGCCCTCGCAGATATGCCAGCTTGGATGCCCGGCTTCCTTTCACAGGTCATGCAACCTCCAGTCGCCATTTTCATTTTCCCCCCGACATGTGTGCCGCTTGTTTGTTTGGTAAACATGTTACACCTGTCAGAGGAATGCCGGTTGCTAACGGGCCAAGTCCAACACCATTCATTATACTCCGTGGCACTTTCCCCTGCTTCTCGCCTCCGTCGTCCTTCCATCTGTGGCCCTCGCAACAGTGAATGCAGTAAGTGTGAAGGAGTGAATGTGCGAGAAAAGGTGTGTGTGTGTGTGTGTGTTCGTGCGGATGTGTTGCCGTGCACGTGTGCACAGAGGCCACTGGGTTGTTGTCTGGATCGCAATGTAATGGAGATCGAGACACTGTTTTTATTTATCCCTCCCCCAGCTGTCACTGTTGTGTCTGGAGTGTGATCGCTGAACTCAGGGCTATGGGACACTTGGAGATCTGTCAAGTCCACTCGCCCTCCCCAGCGACGCAGAATGTCACGGCCCTGAACACACCCCGCCCGGATTCCTGTCGTGGAAAAACAAAAGCGGAGACCAACATTCAGGGAATGTGTAACCTTTTCCTTATTTTTGCGTACAGGGCGGCGATGTATGGGGTTCCTTCCGATATATATTTGAGCTTTTTGTGTATTCGATAGATCTCATGAAAGGACTTTTTAAAATTAATTTATTCAGGCCCCTTGGATGCCAAAGTTGGTTGCTATGTTTCAAATGTTTTGGACTTCTTTCAGAAAATTTTAAGTAAACATACAAAACCACCCCTGTCAGGGTTTTATCATTACATAATCTATTATTGGATCGATATCACAGAAGCATGTTAACAGAAAAATGTTGTTGCTTGTTAAGGTGGAGGCTGTTTTAACTACTTCTGCAAACTTGTAGCTTAAGCTGTCTAAAAAACAGGTACAACGTTTGTCTCTAAAAAAAAAAGTGGAGTAAAGCAGCGGAAAATGGAAAAAGTAAATGGAAGATTAACGGTGCATTTATTTACAACAAAGGTCCTTTCACTCCAATTTAACGTCAGCCTTTGGTTTGATGGCTTCCATTTTGAAGCCTCCAGTTTAGCACTTTGACCAGCGCCATCCTTCTTTTTTTTTTTGTTTGACTAAGAGCCCGTCCACCTGCAACCTGCACCGATTGGATAGAACCAGCTGTCAATCACGCTGCATCCACACTCCAATACACACTGTGCCTTATGAGTCTATCTGACTCTAGATGGGACCACAATTTACTAAATGAGCATCATGCTGTGTTGAAGGAGACTTGAAACTAGGGATTGAGAACATAAAGTCCTCAGCAAAAAATGTTAGCTGATACACTCACAGACTTCTTTAGAAACTGACTTCTGTTTGCAACCAGTGGTCTCGCCCCCTGTTGGTCAATCCAGAGAACGCAGGCTTCAGGCACTTCTGCATTATGTCCAGTTTGAAATAGTCTATGCTGGAAACGGGGGAAAAACAGCTCGTCTGGCTCAAGTGGAGGTTACGTGAGGGTTGTGTGCTGAATTATTTATTGCCTGGGAGCAGTGACGTGTTGTTTTTCCTTCTTTCTGGAAGACTTTTTATTCATTTCTTTATTTATTTTTACTTTGGACAGAGCCTTAGATTATTATTATCCCCTGGCTGTGTTTTCATATTGAATAGACGTACTTGACAGTGGTTGCAACTTCCTTGTTTGTCAGTGGGCAAGAAAGCTATGGTGAAGATTGACCCTTCCTCAAGATAATTCTCATCCTTCTGCTTAGACATTTTCTGAGACCCTTATATAGTTTCAGGATGTGTGAAACTATATAAGGGTGTGATGAGGCTTCAAAGCACGTTGAGAGCTTCTTTGCAGACTTGTGTTGAGCCCTGGGGGGTGATCGCTGGTATAAGTCGGTCAGTGTAAAAATGAATTCTTAAAAAGCGTGTTTACTGTATACTGATTCAAACATCTGAAATCCCAACGTATAAATTATGTATAAGCGTTCGGACTACTACCAGTAGTCCCTATGAAACAAATGAATGCATTTAAATCTGCCCGCTCAATGTTCAGTCTGTCAGTATAGTAAATAGAGCTTACCTGAGTGGACCTGTGTGATTACCTCTTACATGTCAAGTATCAAGTGAAAGTGTGCGCACCGAGCTGCCGCTCCAGTCTGTACATGCGGGTTGTGCAACCGAGGAAAAATCACCGCAGAGGCACGTGTTCAAACATCAGACGAGGGGCCGTGCGCCGGGTTCGACGGCGGCTTGCGTTTCTCTGGCGTACTTCACTTGTCAGACAGTATATACAGTATGCGACGAGAATCTGTGTTGCCGTGTCCGTCGTCCGCCATCCTTGTTTTAGGATGCCCCCATTAGACGCTGGGCAGACGGTCAGCAGTGCTCAGACTAAGCACCGATGACAAGCTGCTGGAAGGGCTGCGGTGGAGAAGAATGAGCAGAGTCTGCACAGGGACCGGCCTGGGCCTCAGACATGCACACACACACACACACACACACACACACACACACACACACGGACATTCATGTCAGACTCCTAATACACATTCACATCATAGCCGTCTGCAATCCGATGCCCATGATAATATTTTATTGCTGCCATGGAAAACATTGTGTTTATGTCGTCGGAGTTGTGTCTGTACGAGTTGTACACTAGTTTGTCATAATCTTAAGTCAATGCTGAATTTCCTCGTGTTACTGTACATACAGAGGGTATAGGCAGCCATAGCATATGCCGCATTCATAAGTCCATAAGTTCAACATGTTTATTTAGTGATGTTTTGTTACGGGTTGTGCTGCATCTTTCGAGGTAAATCATATGCTTTGGACCTGAGACCTGTCAGAGGAGTTTTAGCTTCACAGTTCCGCGGCCATGTTGACAACCATATGTTGTGCAGCCAAGATTTATTGAAACAGCAGACCTTCATTTTACTGTAGGTGATGGTTCCAAAGATGTCAGATATTTGCAAAAAACATCTAGAATACTCTAGATATATGTGATTGAATTGTGCAGCTGTAGATACGCAATGTACAGAATTTCTGTATTTCATCCAGTTGGAAGCTTTAATACTCATATACAGCGCAAATGTTGAGGGGGAAATATTACATTTCAATCTACTTAAGTACATTTACATTTAGATGAAGCTCAAATAGACCATTAGAGCTTAAATTATTAGTTGATCATAATAATCAATCAATCGTCAATTGTTTTGATGAAGCAAAAATGACAAACACTCCCCAGTTCCACCCTCTCTAACTTTTAGAGGTAGAAGTTGCTACCACATTTTCTTTAACTGTGTTTGCTCTGTTGTTTTCTTTTGGTTTCTTTTGTTTGTTTGCTAAGAAAACAGCACTGAGCAGACTAACTGGTGACAAGAAGGAAATGATAGTTGCGGCCTCACGAAACATTTGGTAATCTTAGAAAATGTCTTGCAGGGATAGATTGAAATACCCAAAGGTTCATAAAGTGGTTAAAATTAAAACCCCTTCTTGACCAGCTCCAACGTGGAAGATGACAATAATAATCCATTATTATAGTTATGAAACACTGACTGTCTGTTTTACATAGTGAGGACTTTAACTTTTAATACCTGAATAAAGTACTCCTGTACTTTATTGAGTATTTGTATGTAGTGGCAATACCTCCTCGGAAACAGACTATGTCATGTTTAGGGGATTTGTTTTGACACAAATCCTTTTTTTTTCCTTTCGGCATTTGTCACCCTCGAATGAATATCGAAAAAAAAACAACGCAGAAACACAAAACCAATGCCGCAAAAACCCAGTGCGTCCGTGTGAAAACAACATGTCAAAATAGTGTTATTACCCTTCGAGAATGTTAATCACACTGGTCTGAGCATTGGCCATTTCTGCCTGGAGGGGCCTGTTTCCTCAGCAAGTGCCGCGGTTTACGAGTGAGGTTGAAATGTCAGCCCGAGCGCTGGTTAAAGACAGCCCTGCTTTAGCTGTACCCCAGCCTGACCCTCTGGCACCGGGGGGAAGAATGCGATGGCTTTGACGCCGAGAGAGCGGGCCCCGGCTCTCCCTCCCCGGTGACCCCTCTCCGTCCAGCCGGCGCACGGCAGCAGCAGCCCCCGTGTCCCCGGCGACCTCTCGCAGTGTGCGAGCTCAGCACGGCGTCCGTGATATGGCTGGCATGCTGTGCGCAGATGCCCCAGCGGTGGGAGATAACTTTGAGCGCGAGGATGGTGTCAGGCCCGGCTGTGACAGCTGTGGGCTACGGTTTCACCAGATGTCTGCCGTGCGCTAACCTTCAGCGGACATGTGCCGGCCACCTCCTGGATGTGCTTCACACGCACAGTAAATATGTTTTCTCCACATGGAGCTCACGGGAGGCGCAAGCCAGAAATTCGTTGGTCGCAGGGCTCACGTGGCCGGAGTTGTCGGGCGGAGGGGGCATGATTTATAAAACCTGGAGACACGTGTTGATCTCCCCCCCCCCCCCCCGCCCCCGACAAACACTAGTGACGTTGCCAAACCACAGTGGTGGAATCCATACAAATAAAAGTCCTGCATTCATTTATCACAAACAAATTGGCATCCAAAAATATACATGAAGCAGCTGTATCTGATATTTTTACATTGCAATAACAATGTATGAGACGATAGTGTGAAAACACTGTGACCTGTGACCAGACTGTCTCTTTAAGGCCCCTCCCTCCCGGTGAAGCCCACGTCTGCTCTGATTGGCCAGCTGGCGCGCTCTGTTTTGCGATTGGTCAACCGCTTCCAGCGCGCGTAGGATGTTCCCCTCGCTCTTCCTTTACCTGGCTTTGTCGCAGGGCGTGCCAGAGTAGCTGCTACACATGCCTCATGCACTTCCGTAAAATTGTCAGCGTTTTACGGAAGTATCGCCCCCGACTACTGACGAGGCGTCTCAGGAGCGTCAGGAGCAGTGTTTCCAGTCTGGGATTTTTTACTTTGCAGACCTTTTACATACACACAAAAAAAAAACTATATAACAAACTAGAGTGAAGGGAAAATGTAAAAAGCATATTAATTCTCCTTTAATTAACTGAATCTACAAAAAAAGCGTTGATATAGATCAATAAAGTACAATATTTACCTCTAATAAAGTAGAAGTATAAAGTAGCATTAAGTTCAATTACTCAAGTAGATACACTAAGTTTCATCCCCCACTGCAATCAGTGCAGAGTTTGCATTTCTGCAGTGCCCCGTCGGCCACAAGGTGCCACCAACACGACTGTGGCATTTCCTGTTGTGCCGCATATGAGTATCCAGTTCTGACTCGAGAGCAACACACTGCAGATCGGTCACAGACGCTCCCCCGGTCATTTCAGCGTGAACTGAACCAAGCCCCAAAATGACTTCAGTTACATCCCCGCGCTTCCTGGCATTGCTGAGATCTATTCAGCCCCTTTTAAAATTGTTTTGATAAGTGGGATGGTGTGGTGTTTTGAAAGGCCTCACATGGTGAAAGACAAGCTCCTTCTCTTTGTGTGATGACTCTCTGTGACTAATACTGACAGAGGCAGGAGAGGTGTGATGACGCCTCTGTGTGTGTGTGTGTGTGTGTGTGTTTGTGTGTGTGTGTGCGCGTGTGTGTGTGTGTGCGTGCGCGTGTGTGTGTGTGCATGTGTGTGTGCTGCATTCTATGGCTGTGCCTTCACAGAATCAACTTACAGTAAGTTTGGCACTTGGACTATTTGTCCAAGTTCACTCCACGGCTGATCTGTTTTCCATCCTACGCTATCAGCACAGTCCACCTGAGGGTGTTGGAGCAGCTTTCTTGTGTGTGTGCGCGTGGGCGTGTGTGTGCGTGCATGTGTGTGTGTGTGTGTGTGTATGTGTATTTGTGAGAAAGAGAGCCAGTGTGTTGCAACTCAGTACGGTTACTTGGCTGCGGTGGGATGGGGTGGGGCTGGAAAGGTGCAATTTGGCATTTTCAGATTACATGGAAAAATTGGCCGATGACATATTCATCACATTTTCCACCCTTCTATTTTTTTTCCATACCAAAACTGGGGAATTATTGGCCCTCTCGAAGACAACAATGTGTATCAGGCAGCAACCCAGAAAAACACGGGACACTTGTTCAAACTTACCATCAGCCAGATGTGTTTGCTCTGAGAGTGAAAGTTCAGAGATTTGTCATCGGGTGGGTTTTCTTTCTCAGACCGACTAAGCGAGGGGCACGGATCTTTTGGGATCACTTAACTCGGACGAATATGAGCGTCTGTCAGGGATTACACATTTTTCAAATGCTTCATGTGCCTTATGCAAAAGTAAAGGGCCGCGCTGCAGGAACGGAGTGAGGAGAGACTGAGTGCAGGAGCTGAATGAGATCCACAGGCCCCTGAGGCTCAACAAACCTGTCCCGCAACCTCCTCCGCCAGCCGGCCCGTGTTCTTAAGAACAGATTTGTTTTTCAGACCTGTTATTTTCCTGCTTGGTTAACACCGACTTCTGGTATGGCGAAGCAAAAACAAACACAGAGGCAACTCCAGTATATTCCATAGAGGCATGGCAAAACGTTTCAAGCTCTGTACTCCTCCATAAACACTGATTGGTCATGCTTTCATCATGGTATAGTGAAATTCCTGGTTATCATTTTTGGCAATATGCGATCGCATACATGATGAACATTTTTCCCAGGATGTGAACAGGTCATGAGTTGTTGTCATTGGTTTATGTGATACGGCCGCGTTTCGCCATTTCTTCCTTTCAATTCTTCCTTCCCCAGTTTGCAGCATGTCTCCAATCTGAGGATTAAAGGGAAATTGTTGTCATAAAAAACCATGCATTGCAGAAGTAGTGGGGTGACGGAGGCCGAGGGGCAGAGCGGGACAGGCGATGGACGAGGGTCCAAACAGGGAGCCGTAGACCAGCGGGCCGAGATCCAGGTAGGTAACAGGTGACGAGGACAAAGCTGGTTGTGGGGGAGACCGGCGATACTCAAACGCGCCAACAAACACATACACAAAAAAACAAAACACTTGAGGAAGACTAGAACTAGAACTGGATGAGTGCGTTTGTACGGTAGACTGACAGATCTGGCCCGGTTTGCAGGGATGAGCTGGTGAGTCAAACCATGACAGTTATTATAAATTCTGTTAATCACATTGTTAGGAATCACACTGCTCAGCCCGGCCA
Organism: Scophthalmus maximus; assembly: GCF_022379125.1. Lineage (NCBI taxonomy): Eukaryota > Metazoa > Chordata > Actinopteri > Pleuronectiformes > Scophthalmidae > Scophthalmus > Scophthalmus maximus. The sequence continues at coordinate 20,433,492 of NC_061527.1, read as the reverse complement.
TGACCTACATTATGTTACCACCTATTCAAAAGCTTGTCGAAATACTTGACAGAAACAATCCCACCCTGTTGCAAACAGTTGGCTGCTGTGCTGTTAACCACACAAACGGAACTTGTATAGGTTCATTTTTGTACCGTACTATTATTATCCTATTATTATCCTATTATTTAACATCAGCATTATTGTCATTACTACTTTTATTAATAGTCGCTGTCATCATTGCTGCTGTTATTATTAATGATAACATTATTACATCTATCATAGTAATAGATAGTCATGTAGATCACTGTTATTATTGTCATTATAAAACATCAGTGCTTAAATACAACAGTAACTTCTCTCCTCTCACCCCAACTGGTCAGGCAGATGGCCGCCCACTCTGAGTCTGGTTCTGTTGGCGGCGTCTTATTCCTGTTAAAAAAAATTGTGTTTTTTCTCTTTGGGAACTGTTGGGTGTCCTCTGTGATAATGTAAGGTCTCAAACTTTACCATGTAAAGTGCCCGGTGATAATGTATGTTGCGGTTCGGCGCAATGCAAATACAATTTAAAACCGAATCGAATGACGCAGTTCAAAAAGAAAAGAACATACAAGATATATAAACTGCACGCATTTCACATGGAGCATGAACACGAACATGTGGAAGTGTATCTGGGCTCCCACACTATAACACGACAGCATCAGTAATGGACACTGAGGCGTTTGCTTACTCATACATGTAGATGCGATTGCTCAGCTTATAGGAAAAAGCTGAACCAACTGTGAGCTGAACAGAGTTATTCAAATCAGCGGCTGGTTCATAGTTTCCACCAATAACTGCTGTGTTTGCATGCTAGATATTGAGTTAGAGCCAAGGGGTTAGCTTTGCTTAGCATAAAGACATGTAGCCGGGAGAAAAAAATTAACTTGGCTCCGCCCTAAAGGTTAAAATTGTACTTAAAGAACCTCTCCAGCGAATTCTTATTTATTAGTATTATTTAATTAATCCTTATGAAAGTGTAAGAAATGCCAAAAATGACGTGCAATCATTTAACAGAGAGGTACAGTACATGCTGGCCTTATCTTTATTAATATAGTCAGAAAGAAAGAAACTAAATTTATTCCCAGTCACATCATTAAACTGATGATTCAATTTTTAATTTTTTTTTTTTTTTAAGTGACTAAACATGGATTTAAAGCTAAAAGGATACAACCTTTTTTTGCATAACAGGAACTCACTAATACCTCAGAGTTGACAGAAATACTCCGCCTGACGAAACATTGCGGAATAAAACACGCCTAAACCCGGGAGAGCAGCGATACCGTATGGTTCCAGGTCGGGATCAGGAGTGTGGTTCGATCGTAGTTAGTGCTGAAGAAAAGAAAAAGGGTCAAGGACCATCTGACGGAGTCTGGACTCGGCGTCAGTGCTGACCCAGTTGTCGCTCAGAGAGTCTGCCAAGTGACTCAGTCTCCACTTTGGTGATGTGATGAGAGGCTAGAGGTTGACACCGACACCGGCCGCAAACAAATATCTTTTACGAACTCATAAGTTGGGCCGATCCGCTCGCCGTGATCAGCATCTGCATCCTGAAAACGTCAACCCCACCTCCTTTTTTCTTGGCAGCAGATGGAGACATCACGTACGGCTATGGTAAGAGTAAGACGAGCGCAGTGGAAGTGGCCTTCGTCGCGTTGCCGTGTCTGTTTTCACACAAGCTCGCCCTGACACCTTAACAGATGTACAATCACATACCCGCCCGATCTCCCTCGCGGAGATTGACGTGTGACGTTATCCTCCTGGAAGCTGCTCTTCTACAAACATTCTCATCCCGCTGGCCCCCTGCTGTCCTGGATCAACTTTCACATGTGGTCATAGACATCTTAATGCTCCCCGGCCTATCAATTAGCAAAAAGGATTACGTGGGTCTTCGCATTGAGCTGACGTCAGCTCGGGTCGGCGGAACGTATAGGCATGAAACCCCTAATAAAATTCAAGGTCGTTGTTGAACGGTGAGGATCATCGTGCTGCCTTTACGGCCTGTGACTCATGATAGGAATTTAATAAGGAAATCATCACCAATCAATGCTCACTCGTGAATCGAGGCTTAAATGAGCACTTGACTCGTCGTCGTCGTCGTCTTCTTCGTCTCAAGACAATGTCCCAGTTCCGTGGCGCTCAGGTGGTTATTATTGGCGTCGTGGTGCGACGTACAATGTGCAGCATGTTGGACTTGTAATTGTTCGATGGCTTTGGTATTTTGCAGATGAACTATATCCATCTGCCTCATCAAAGACTCTGAGAAATGCCTCTGAAATATCCACTTTCATCCAAGCGTCCCGGGACATCTACAGCATGTTTTATTTTTAAAATGTATCCAGTGACAAAGAACACTTCAACCCCTCGCTTAGATTACATGTGGACGGGTGTCAGCTCATGGATGGAGGGTAATGTGTCTTTGAGCTGCCCCCAGGCATCATTATGGTCCACACATACGGGCGTTTCAATAGGCCGAGGGGCAGACCAATCACACTTGTCAACCTGTTGCCGGGATACCGGCGGTGTGGGTGCTAAACACCGGTCCACAACTTTTACATCATGGACTATATTTCTGAAAGTTAGAATTTGAAAGATTGGATTACTTCACAGAAGTGCTGAAGCAGGCCCCGGGAACACCTGCTCGTTCAGTGTAAAATATCATCACCCTTGCTCCCGGGTCCGTACCATTTCCTCATCTAATGCGCGACCTTCTCAACGATGACCTCCATCTAATCGCAATAAATCATCCGCAAATAGGATTATGGAACATATTTGCTAGCAGTGACTGTTTGAAGTTGGTCGTCATGTACTTTATCACTTTTGATAACGGCTCAGTTACATTTTATCCTTAGTCTGCTAATAATCTAGATTTCTTAGTAATCTGAAGGACACATTTATTTAATTGTATGTGGACCACTTGAATGTCACATTCTGCTTTAACGTATCTAATCATGTGGTAATCAGCCCTTGTTTCAGGCGACACAATGAACTTTGAATCTGCAACTTTATTCCACTATGCCAACACCGCACCATGAGTGATGATGACTGGCATCAAAAGACAGGTTTAGTCTTGGATTAGCTGTGATTGATGGTTTTGTGGTCCGCTGGTTGTCTGCTCCCCAGATCTGAGGCCCGGTTGCGGGAAGGCTTTGATAACGTTCATCAAAAACGTTCTTCTCTGTCGTTCCGTGGTGGGATTCTGTCTCCTTTCGGAGAAAAAAGCAGAGCGATCCAGTGGTACTTGTTTGAACCGGAGCAGGTTTTAATCACAGATTCATGTTTGTGTGTTGTTTGAAATCCCTCGTGGCCTTGCTGGTTATTCAAACCTACAGACTGACACACAAGGTTTTACTTGTGGAATCACTGTTCTTTGATCGCAGTGCTCCCCTTTCAGCTGTATTCTTTTTGAAATACGTTTATATCCTTTATTAAATACATATAATAAACAAAAAACAGGAATTCAATACTAATCCACATTTTTTTTTACATTTATAAAATAATCTATTCCAATAATGTTAAACATCACCAGTTCCGGCTTTTCAAATACGAACATTTAAGACTTGCATTTGTCATATATAATAATAGAGCAAATATCTGGGTTTAGGACTGATGGTGAGATAAAACATATCAATTGAATGCACTGCCCTGGGCACTGGGAAATACATTGGGTGTTTCCACTATAATGATTAATAATTTACTGGAGAAAATCACAGGTACATTATGATTAATGAATCAATTAATTTAGCTCATTGTTTTTTTTTTCTAGTCCGAAAACTCATTAAACTGTTTCCGGCCAAAACAGGCAGCCGTTTCAAGCAAGAAAGCTCTAATGAAGTGACCATAACCTGCCTATCGAATAGTGAACAAAGTTTTCCTCTACCTGCTGAACAAAGAGGAGCATTTAGCAGCTAAATAGTCACACAAAGAGCTTATTCTGGTTTTGCCAGAATCATAAATCTGCATAAATGACAATGGTGTTGTGTGTCTGCTAGCTGTAACATCTTTATAATACCTTGTTCTGTTTTTCAGCTTGTGCCAGTGTTTGGTTAGTGATTTATATTGCTTTAATGTGGACTGAATTGATATGACATGACATTGATTTAAGTCAATTTTCAGTGTAACAGTTATTATTATTTAACACCTGTTTTGAAACTCTTTTTTAAGATTTTACGTAGCCATTTAGATTGCCTTTTCTTTTATCCTCATTATCACCCACGTAGTGTATTAACATCTGGTGAAAAACAAATCTGTTTCCAACCAAAACTAGTTGTGTTGGCTAGATTATCTAAATCTGGCTCGCTGCCTTTTCGTCGCTGCAGGCGAGACAGATTTTCCCAACGTGACAACAAACCTGATCTCAGGTGTAAAAAATCACTGTGACAAAGGGCACACATAAAAAAAATGTTGAATCATATCGTGGGAAAGAAACAATAATTGTCTGGGAGTCAGAATTTTACCGTAAATAATGATTCAGTGCGTAGAAATACAGGTTTTGCTGGTCACAGGAAAGCTGCTGAGAGCTTACGGTTCTTTCACTAGAGTGCCTCTATGGAAGTCCTGGTTGTATGAGAGTGAAAATATTCCATATGTATAATATATATATATGTATATTTATTTATTTATTTTCTCGATCCCTCTACGTAATGGTCCCGTGTACTTCCCCCAACATTTTGTCAGTTAAAATAGAGGTTTCCCTACAGGGAGGTTGCGAACAATGCCAAGTTGCTGGGCAGTTTAGTGCATGGCTGTAAATTATCACCTCTCAGACACTGCACCGGACACTGGTAGTTTTGACTCATCTGGATTTCCCCTGCATTAGTCACCAACTGGAATATATACACACAGATGCACACAAGTATGCCCAGATAACCCCCTCGCAGTGTGAGAGTGATTGGCCACAGTGCGGTGTGCATGACTGACACTGATAATACGGCCCTTCACAGTGCAGCGCGCGCTGAGGCTACTTCATCAGCTGCTCCGCCAACTGCTCTGTGGCATCCCGTATGTAAACTCTTGACATTAATAAGGCTGTGTGATTGGAGGCCACATAATACCTTCAGCACAATGAACGCACCAAAAGTGAATTACAGTGAGGAGATATTGCGCTGTACAGTCAAACAGGCTGGCTGCCCTCTACGGGTTTTTTTTTTACCGTACATAACAATTGCAGATTAAAGCAAGCTTAGCGCTCAATAATCAGTGCCTTGTTTGTGTAAGAATCGCATTAGACATACGTGCACTCCATCTGATGACAGTACCAGACATGTCACTGACGTAGCTGCCAGCTCATAAACACACATATATCTCAAATGAAGTAATCGGGGTTCAGTGACATGGTTCCCAACGACTGAGCTTTAGAGTAATTAATGATGTAAGGGTTTCAGATGTCATTGTAAATATCAGATTTAATGACACTTTGAGGTCAGTCTGTCCTTATGTTATGGTAAGAGGTGGACATGGCCAAAGCTAAATGCTCAAAGGTTTATTGGAAGGAATTAGACTTACAAATAACATAATAATCACCTCCAGTGCTTACAAGTGAGTTTTTTTTTTACTGTAGCTTTGATTCTGTATAGTGAGGGGTTGATTTTTATTATCGGCTGGGAACTTTATTTAACTACAAGCTGATTAACAACAACAACTGGTATTTACAGCAGCGACCTTGGAGAATAGCTGCTTAGAGATAGGCGGGCACAGTGCAATGCTACTATTCAGTACACATGGAAACAGCAGCGGCATCTTCCTCAGCAATGCTATATCTTTATCCACCTCCTAACATTTCTTAACCCTCTGAACCCTACGCCATATATTCCTATTTTTGGTCCCCACATGTAATAATGCTTGTCAAACCTCAACCCTGTAATGTAGAGTTAAGTTATATCCACCTTTTTTTTCAGGACAACCTAGGCTATCAGAATATCTATGCTTCAATGACATCACATGAATGAATGAGTAGTTTTATGACCATAAAGACAAAGGAAGAAATAAAACGGAAATGGATTCTCACAGACATTCATTATAATGACACACCAAACAACAATGATGAAGATTTTTTTTCCTCTTCTTTGAAGCCTTGGTTATAAGGGAAAACAATTCAAAACATCCTTACTAATGCAAATCAAAAGTTATGTACATTTTTAAACCCAAACAGTCACTTGTGCCATTCTGCAAAGCAGTTCCTGTCAGTAGTGGTAGTAGGAATAAACAAGAGGAGTGAGAGGTCCTCTTTTCAGTGTTAAATCTTTGTTTTTTTTCAACCAGTCGACAACAAGGCGTCTGATTGGTACAAATCTTAAAAAAAGCCTCTGATTGGTCAAAGATCCAAAATGGACCGCTAGAAGTCGGCTAACAACAGCAACAGTCTTTAAGGTCTTGAAAAACGGGATAAATATGATCGTCAATGTCAGACAATGTTGGATTTATCATCATGGACATGTTGTACAAAGTCCCCGAAAAGACACAGAAGTTCCAGGCCGCGCTACAAATGTTCTGAAAGTGCCCAGGATCGCACGTAAGCCCTGCCTGGAACGGCGCAGGTGTTAGCTTCCCATCAAAACAAACCGTAAGTTGCTGCTGCCATGAACGTTAATAGAGATATAGCATAGACTTTTATAACATGGCGCGTTTTCTGTCGCATACGACACGTTCGGCATCAGACAGTTAAAGATAATTTGATAAAAAAAAATGACACAGATAAAGGTTGAATATTTGCTAAGTCACAACATACATACATTCCAAATCCTGTGTTATATCCTACTGTACAGTTTGATATTTACTGATGTTGTGGCGCTCATCTCAGCAACAGCTGTGAAACAAATAACACACATGTATGATCAAACTTACAAAAGTTGGTGTCATGCTCGCTCCGGACTAAAAATATCTATAAGAGTTGCAGAACAGTTATGGAACTTATGCCACTGTGCCACTGTGAGGTTGCCATTTTTGTTTCTTCTGAAACGTATGTCGACAACTGAAAATTGGTGCGGCCTATTAATGTTCCGCACAGAATTTATTGTAACAGTTTTAGTCACCGCAAGACTTTTTATCCCGTGCCGTTAGGTCAATCTTTCGTCTTTAGTTGAACATTTGTAGTACCTGCGAAATTGATCGGGCCTAATCCATCACAGGAGTTCACCTCGAAGTTTAGGTCTGCACATTTTCTTGCCCGCAGCAACTATTCTATCTTAAGAAACCAGGAAACCCGCGTGTCATAACAATCTTTTTAATAATGCAAGAAGCCGGGTGTGACATTTCTAACGTGAAAATCTTGTTTGACGACAAATAATTGCATTTCTGTCAAGGATATCTTAAAAATTACTGTGTGCGACCACCGTATGCGTGTCTACTGTCTCAGTACTGTTCCTCCCACTGCAGGTGCCCAGTAGCCAGTCGGACGGGGGAGAGAGAGAAAGAGAGGCTGTGTGTCTTTATTAGAAGTACAAGAGAGCAGCTTAAAGGTTTGTGTTCCCTGGATACACCACATCTATTTATTATCATTCCCCCCGCTGTGACCCTACCTTTTTATTTTAGCATGCTGATTCATCTGCCGTTCATCTCTGAGCACCACACAACACCTCTAGGTTTACAGTGTGGAGAGGGAGAGTGTGATATTGAATGAGGGATGTGTGCGAGGATGTGCTACGATATCTGTGTGTGCTTGAATCAGAGTTTCTGTGGGTTACTGTTAAGGATTTGCAAACCTCAACATTTTTTGTCCGATCGCTCTTTATGTCGTCCGGATATGGGATGTCGTTTACCTTCTCGTTTTCAGTCAATGGTCACCTTCGCATTCATTACCCTTCACCAAAATCTCACTCTTCTCACTGGACTTTCTACTCATCTCAGGAGACATCTGAGATCCTGCGCTCAGAGTGTGTTTCACTTCCTTAAAAGCAAAAAACTTTGGGTGATTTTTGGTGTGTTTTTGTCGCTGACTGCATCTTTGTGGTTCAGCTGAATCGGCACAGAATCAACAATCACTTGCCACTTAGAGTATATTCCTGGCAAAATTCACCATATTTAAAGCCTGCTGGGCCTCAGAGTGAAGCATGACGCAACCCGCACGCATACCCACAAAACCACTTGGGAGTCTGGGTGGAAATATCAGAACTGGCCTGAGATCCGCATGCATTATGGTAGGGTCCGAGCTTTTCAGGATAGTGGCTCGCTCTCTCTCTGTGTGTGTGTGTGGGGGGGGGTTTGTGGGGGTGTAGGGTCAAATGTAGTTGCTTGATATCTATATCCTAGCAACTGCGAGTGAGTGATATCTTGTAGAACCGAAGCAGGGGATTGGTCAGAGAGCTGGTGCAAGCCCCTCCTATTTGTAGAAGAGCTTTAAGAAAAAAATACCTAAATTCAAAACATCTCTCAAACTTTCTCCACTCTGCACTGTACCCTCTGGCACTTTAATCCAGGCCTGCTTGTTTATTTATTTGTATTTATATATTTATATAAATCTTTTTTTTTTCTCTCTTCAAAAATTTAATTTATTCTTAGAGCCCATGTACAGTCATTGATACGTGTGCCCTTGTAACCAGCTGAGCGTTTTTGAAGATTTCAGCAAAGTGAAGTTTGGCATGACAACATGAATTCGCCTTACACCGCCGTCCAGTATTATCCAGAGTTTCCCTTTCATCGGTGAGTACATACACATTGTTAAAACTGGTGACTCCCAGTGTCAGTTTTATTATATATATATATTAAATAACAAATATATTTCATAATATAGGTATACTGTTTGATATATTATAGGATGTTAAAACATGTCAGAGGTCATGGGATTATTCTTTTTCTTTCAATGTACTAAATCCTGAAGCAGCTATATACTATATTGCATTGATGGTGTGATAATCAAATGGGAATGTTGAATTCAGGAATAATCTTTTACATTTATCGTTATCCTTTATTAATGGAACTGTGAACCGAGAAAATTCATGATATTTAACGTCTTATTTCAGTGTGTGGGAATCTCCCTGCTCTTTGGTGGACTTAAACGGGCACTCAGACGGACTCTGTCTGGAGGTCCAAAGGGTGACCCGAGAACAGTTGTGTCTGCCTCGATCCTCAGCTGCCGCGCTGTCCTGACATATTTATAAGTGTAGCACAGTTAGGGGCAACAATGTATGTGTAAAAGACCATCAGAGCTGAGGAGGCAGACGGATTACATGACATCGGGGTCTACAGTATATCTCTGATCCTTACTGTTGGTAATTTCAGTGGAAACGCAGGCTGTCATTTACAAGGTAGATGTTTTTGCAGATGCCTTGAACTCAGCATGACAGATGACAGAACTGTGCCATTTAATCAGAAGCATTTCATTCAATTTATGGTGCTTCTTTTGCATCTGAGAGTACAAATTCAATGTTGTGTAATTAATATGTACAGTACAGGTAACAAAGCACAACAAGTATGAGAACCCCCCAGAACAAATGGACTTAATCTATCTATCTATCTATCTATCTATCTATCTATCTGTCTGTCTATCTTATATCTCTTATCTTTACATCAAACATTGTATCTACAACATCTTCACTGCATGTTTTTTATCATTGATTAATATTGAGTTCAATAGTGATCACACACCTACAATGCTGACAACCGTGTTATCTTGTTGATTCCCAAATTATACTAAATCAGTGCAATAAAAATTAATATCGCTGATAATAAGAAGGCTATATTTGCTTATATATGTGCTGAATACATTAAATAATGATGAATTAATTATTGCAGTATACTGCTGGTTATTTCGGTTGTACGACTGCTAATAAACTGCAGTGCGGTCTCCGTCCTGCCGGTCTCTTTAGTGAGGGCTTGTATATTCATCTTTTCTGGGTTAAGAAATAATAAAGCACAAGTACTTTATAATTTGTATTTCTGTGTGTACAATCGGAAATTCTGTGTAATTTCTTGTGTAATGTATGCTTTGGGGGCATTTTTAACCAAATGCCCCAGTGTGCTTGTGTCTTACTGTTGTGTGATATTAAGTTATTAGTGTGCATCAAGTTTTGATCAACTAGAAAGTTTGGCCTCTGTGGCTCACAATAGTTAATTTATTGGAACTTTATAACCTTATTGCTTCGGGTTTACACCTTGTTATGTAATGCTTTCAAACTGGCATCAGTAGTGCCCTCATATATTTTCGAACAAGGAAAGTTTTAGTTCCATTCGTTTTTTCTGTGTTGTTACTTGATAGATTTTATTATTAACATATCTTCTTTGGTTGGCTAATTCTCTCCCCCTCCCGTGTTTTCTTTGCATTCTAAACCTGACAAGAATTTGTGCCTGTCCTTTTGCCCCAGAGGATTTTGAGTTCAGACTGTTTCACTTCTATAAAAGTAAAGTGATAAGAGGAGGAGAAACTTTGGCGCTTTCTATTGTTTTGGAGTCATGTCCCTCTTCCAGCCGGGGCTGACAGATGTGGGGGAGAAGGTCTTAGGCCTTTGAACAAGTGATTAATATCGACACTGGAGAAGGGCCCCGATCGGCTGGGCTGTTTGTTTTGATTGCATTTTCATCGGTCGGTGTGCCCAACCTGCCAAGAGACAATAGCCATCCCTGTTTAGTGCTGACCTCTGCCCCAGTCTCGTCTGGAGGCGCTGCACTGTCTTTAAGTGGAGGCTGAACAGCCTTCGCCTCAGGCTAACTGAAAAACTCTGAGTAACCAGACACCAAAAAGCAGACAAACATCAGCTAGAACAAGGATAAACTCCTCACCAACACTAAATGGTGTCGATTCTATTACTTCAGACTTTTCTAAATTTTACCAATAGGTCAGATTTGACTATTATTTCCATATTACTATTCCTGAGCTACTGAAGACTCAGCAATTCAAATATACAAAACTTATATAAAAGTGTAGGTGCAGGTGAAAATGGACATGTCTTATTACCAATTATTATGTCAACAATGCATCCAATATGTTTTCATAAAAAACTTTCAATTTCAAGAGCTCACGGGACAATGCAAGTGTATTGCAATAGGTGAGGAGCACAGATTTAATATGATAATACTGAAATGTACTTATGGGCATGCACTGCTGTGCATGTTAAACCTGATGTGCAACTTTCGTGATTATAGTCTGGATTCTGACTGGTCAACAGTGAAACAAAGCTCAGGAGTTCGTCGAACAAAATAATGACTTGACAGTTAGAAGTTGAAAATTAAAGCCAAAAATCAACTGGAGTTGAACTGAGGCAGAGGCCAGCGGCAGAGCCACACCCAAATCCTCCCTCCTCCACGAACACACGTGACGCCATACCTGTTCTACCTGCAAGTCTATATATTTGTTAATTCACCCAACTTGTTTTCTTGTTTTCTTCGCCCAGTGACCTACATCCCATTATTTTAAACTAACGATGGACTTTTCATCTGCTAAATTTTTGTATTAATTTATGCTGTAGATATTCTTTATGATTTAAAAAACAAAACAAAAACTATACCAAAAGTAAAGCTAATCTACAATCTGAAAAGATCTTATAAACAGCAATATCTTAAGAAATAGGCTCTATGCACACGTCGTCTTTTTGTCAGTTCTATGTGGTTCAAAAGACAGGAAGTTAAGGCAATGGTGTCTGTATAATCAATTTAATGAATTCAAAGTATTATTCAGTATGTCACTATTACAGTACAGAAACACATATATCAGTGTTTGATGAATATATTGAGTAGTGCAGCAGGATTGAATATTCTTCTTCTTATTATTGTTGTTATTATTTTCTTTTTGGGGGGGGGGGTTATACAAATATAAAAAATGTAATAAACTTCCCACCATCTTGTTGTGCCATGTGCTCTCGCAAGACTCTGGTTTCCATGGCGATTAAAAAGCACCTTGAAGTGCAACAGGTGACGAATAATCACATTAATTAGCTGCGCCAGCAGCTCTGGAGGGAATGTGTTCTTACAGCTCTGGGAACATTAAAGTGTTAATAAACTCCAGCGCGCTCGGCCAATTGTACAGCAGAGACAGGTAAGGGCGGCTGCAGGGAACAGGAGTTAAATAAATACCCAAACGGTTTTGGTCGCTAGCGTCAGAATGGAATTAGCTCAGCTCTGGCTCGAAGGGCTAGAGTTAGCAAGCTAACTAGCTACAGGAGCATAAGTAGCCCGCCGTCGCTCAGTAATCCGGCCGCCAGCGAGAATGTGACGCATCAGTATTTGTTTTTCCATAATGGTTCAGAAATGACTCAGCAAGCCGTTAATGTAACTTTCACTCACTGAGGTTTTTATGAAATATGTATTTTTCTTCGCTACAGCTGCTTGCTGTTTCCTATCATTACGTATGACTTCACTTATCACAACTTAACTCTGATTTACAGTCATATTTTTGATCGATGGACACTTGGTTTGCATGTGGGCGTGTCTAGTCAGCATATATAATAATATGCAGAAAGGCACTTCCTCCACTATACTTAGACATATTTGATTTACAAGTTACAAATGATGAAGCGAAAACTGGTCCAGTCTTCGGCACAAGACGAGCTGGAACGTCTGAAGCCCCCAGGAGCCGTTAACTGCTCCCCTGAAGAGGTCAAAGGGCCCGCTTGGCGCCAATGTTACAATAGCATCTAAATTGAGTATTCATCTGTAATTTGGCCCAGGATGAATGATCTGTATAGGTCAAATCTCCAACACCCCCCCCCCCCCCCCCCCCCCCCCCCCCCCCCCCCCCCCCCCAGCACCAACTCGTCTTTATTCTGAATTCCACACTCCCTCATGTGTAACTCCTGCATAAGTGAAATGATTGGCTTCATTAGATATGCCTGTGTTTGTAAGTCAGGTATTAATATCATTCATCGCGCGGTGTTGGGAATTTCCAAAACCTAAAATAGTGCCAGCTTCAGATTATGCCCCCCCTAACCCCTCCCATCTCCAACACCCCCTACAACCCCCAACCCCCCGAGCTCGTCCAGCTGTACACATACCAGAAGTTGCAGCAGTGCTATCATATAGACTGCGGGGGGAATTCCGCCTGTCTCAGACTGCAGCATGCGCCACTTCAGCAAGAACAATGGCGCGCTGAGCTCTGAAGCAGGTGTAATGTTTCAGGGGAGCAGGTCAAAGTGCCTCTGTCTGAATGGTGCATAATCACCATTATGTGTAGTACAAATATTCCGTATTATGCAGGCTGACTTCTTCACAATGGAAGCGCTCATCATGAATGGCTGCTGGCAGAACTCCTCCTCCTCCTCCTCCTCCTCCTCCTCCTTTCCCTCCTTTCCCTCCGCTGGCTGGGTGGCCAAACCTCAGCCCCGCACGTCAACATTCATGTTGTATTATTGCTGACATTGCAATTTTCTAAAACTACCATTTAGAATAGTTGCACAAAACCGTTTGGTCCCATGTACTTGGAATATGAGCGTGCAGTAAAAATGAATGTAAAGTGATCATGGCTGATTCCGTCTCCTCGCAGACTCAGGGACCCTTCATCCCGTATGTCCTGGAGAGAGGGATCATTCCTCACCGCCATGTCCCAGAATCAGTCGGCACAGACATCTGACTTGTTCAGCCAAGATGTATTCAACCAACTGTTTGACATGCTGGACCAGTAAGGGAACACCACACAGAAAAACAAACAATGTGCTGTAAATGTAAAAACACACACACACACACACACACACACACACACACACACACACACACACACACACACACACACACACACATATAGACTTTGGTGTTCTTCAGTTTTATGATCTCTGTTGTGTTTCAGATCTGCCATTCATTCAGTCCAGCCCATTGAGCTGAACTTCACAGACAGTGCAACCAACGGTTCTGCAGGAAACACCATCCAGATCAGTATGGACTGCATCACCATGCACAAGCCAGATGAGACACTTTCTGTAAGTACGTAGGTTTTCTGGTCAACGGAAAAACACCCGTTTTACGTTTTGTCCCCTGGTTGATCCTTCTGCCTCGAACCCACAACCAGAGACACAAAATAGGACTGTTATGATATCCCAAAATCTAAGATAATTGTCATTTTTTAAAACCAATTATTGATTGTGATAATAATACTCGTATGATAATACCATGTAAATCAATCATATTCCCTTTAAACCATTATGGGAATCATAATATGAAATATGTTGGCTCTGACCATCAACGTCTGTTTGCACAACCCCAGTAGTGTTTAGTTTCTCATTATTAGTATTGTTGGAATAACTTGAGCATAATTAATTTGCCAGAAATTACATAAAATTAGATAAAATAAAAAATAAAACCAATTGAAAGATAACATTATTATTAATAGTAGTGATATTCATAACTATAACATTTTAAAACTTTCGACAGATTTTTTTTCCAATAATTGTTCAGCGAAAATCCAGTTTCATTAAAGCCCACCTACAAAACGTGTAAAAATACATGACTTGCTAATGATTTTTTTTTTAGTTCAACCTGTAATGTGCAATACAACCAGTAAACACAACTGTAAACCTAAGAGCATAATTTTTCAATGGAGGCCGAGCAGTGTCTGTTTTGTTTATGCAATAATAAGGTTTAAACGTTCCTTTTCAGCACTGGCAGTACAGAGTCCCACCTATAATATGTATATAATATTTATATTTTTTAAACCAGTCAGTTTTATGTCATCTTTCTTAACCAGTTAGCTTTAAAATAGACAAATGATGCTTCCCTTTAAATGATTTACCAAAATTCAAACATAATATCAAAGCCTGAACATTTTTAATTGATTTTTAAGTGTGTCATTTTGTGCACTTTTGCTTATTAACAAATATTCCGTCTGAGATTACTTTCACTCTGAGTTGATGGGATTTCCAGTGGTAAACTCCGCACGTAGTACAATACATTTGTGAACCACTTCTGTTTAATATTTTAAATGGAATTTCCCCCGTGACCGTTATGACAATGCAGTGTGCGGAGCAGTTCAACAGCCAGTGAATGCGGCTGGTTTATCTGTTTTTGTCTGAGATGTTGTCTGTCAGGTGATGATATTATCTCACTCAGCCTGAGTTGTAATGGACCAGGGCGGAGCCTCTGAGAGTCTGTTGGAGGTAGAATGTGCATTTAGATAAACATTCCTGATGTTGAGCTTTGAGTGCCGGATTTTCATTTTCCTGTATTTTTCTTTAAAAAAAAAAATTTACTTGACCAAATAAGTTACCAAATTGAGTTGAAGCAGGGATTATGAGCTTGCTATTTGTGACAACAGAGCAGTCGTTCAACAGACGGTTCACTGTGCAGTCAAGTGAAGCACTGTGAAAAATACCTTCTCCTGTTAGATGTTTATGAATCAGTGCGCTGTATGAACCTCTTGTAGTGAGGAACAAGTCGTTGTCAGCTCTGCTACTGGGAGATGATGTGCATGTTCCCCTCCCAGTGCTGGAATGCTGTTGTCCAGCCAGGGTGGAAAAAAAATAGCAAATAAAAATTTAGTTCAAGGAGCTGAGTAATGTTACCCTGTGCATCCCCCAAGGGGGCTTGTGCTCTCTTGAACTGGTGATTAATGGCCCCACCCCCACCGCCCACTTTCCTCTGCACCAAAGAGGGGCGTGGTGCGCTGATTGGCACGCCAGCAACTCAGGCAGCATCCGTGAGGGGGCTTAGAGCTCGCAACCATGGCCCCTTGCCAGTCACCAAGCCCCAGTTGTTATTACCAAGTCAAGTGTCTGTTCTGATGAAAAGCCGCGGTGGGCAGACCTACCTTCACCGGCCCACACCCCTCCTCCCGTGCGGAGGTGTGCCTCTTCCATGAGTCATTAGAATGCAGCTCACTGTTTAGTGCCCTGGGGGACTTATTTGTATTGTGTAGGGTTTATGTTTAATCTGAAATTCCTTTTTCTAGATTTTTTTTTTTTCCTGTAGCTGCGGGGCAACAATTTAGTGCAGCACCTGCCTCTCTCGCCGAGGTCCCAGCACTCATCTATCAGTGTCTTCTCAATGTAAAGGTGAGGGGTGGCAACAGGGGGGGATAGAATAACATTAAGGAATGTAGCAGATTTAGTGGCAGGAGAAACGCTATATCCTTCCCCAAACAGCTGATTTTACACCCAGATAAAGCGCTCAGCTGTGCGTCGAGGACACACACTGTCGAGCAGGGGGACAGAGGTCGTCCTCGGACCGGCTTTAAACAACTTTACAGCAGAGTACCTCAATCGACACATGACTTGACTCTGGGATCTAATTACATGTTTGTGTTTGGATTCGTACTTTTTTTTTTTGTCACCACCCCCCTTCTGTCTAATGTGTGATGGCCGTTGCCCCCTGGTTCAGTGGTCTTCTCCCAGTGTTTCATCAGTTTGACAGAATTTAAATCTAACCTTAATGCTGTCACCCGATAAGAATCTGCCTGATGTGGTGCAATCTTTCCCGTTAGCATGACCGAGTCAAATGTTTCTCCTCTTTCATTTTTCAAAGGAGCTTTGAGTCATTACACCCACCTTACCTGAAGACTGTCTGTCCTCATCCGTCTGAATACACAGTTTAGATAGTTTTACCCTCCCGAACTACAACTCTAGTTTAAGTTTTATTTTTAAAGTTCAGTAACACGGGCACAATTTTAAGCTTAACTTGGATTTATCATCAGATGCTCTCTCTGTAATCCAAAGGAAACCCGTGCATTAAATACCCAACTGTAATAAGCTCTCTTTTATTTTGAAATGCTCCACCAGTTTGCCTCCAGCACATGAAGAGCTGTTTTTTTCTTTTTTTCTTTTAAGGCACAGTACCAAGGAAGGAGAGCTTTCCATGGTCCATGTGAATAACTGTGAAGTCAGTGAGTCAGTACCTGGTCTGACAGTACCAGTACCTGGTCTGACTGTGGATGCGGGGATGAAAAAGCCCCTATAACCCTGACAGTATATCTTGTAACATTTTCTTACATCTTCATGGACAAAGCACAACTCTACTTTTACACCACACTATTGTATCTTGTGAGCTGCAACTGAAAAACTTGTTGGTCACACCCTTTGGGAGAGAGCACATGAATCTGTGCTTCAGTAATAATCCTTTCAACAATTTTTTAAAAAAGTCACTTATCCATATTTTAAATATATTTGATTATAATTCAGAATTTCCTAACATTCAGGGAGAATGGAGGAATGGAGGAAAATAGTACATTTATTTTCGGAAATGTAGGTTGTTTATTTTCACATTTTGGCAAAGAACATAATTCCAACACTACTATTAAAGATAAATTGTTTCATTAAATATCAGAAATTATAGTAAAGATTTAAAACAATACTCCATGATGGGACAAGCTTTCATCTGATTATTTATTTTTTCTTCATTTGTTTCTGGGCCTTTTTGACCAAATAATACACTGAAGTAGAAACTATTAGACGCTTTTTTGAGATGTAATTTTTTGAGTCGTACACAGAGTCAATTGTTTTCTTTGAAATTCAGTGTAGCATGACAGGTTTGAAAGGATGTTGGAAAGCCAAATGAAAACACCAGAAAAGCAAAACACCTGTTTCCAAAGTAGTGGTGATCTCTTTTTCATTAATTTTTTCATTTAATTAAAAACATCTACTGAACTTTGATTTGCAGGCTAAATATCCAGTACTTTGGCACTTGTTCTATTAATTCTGTTTATTTAAACTTTGCTGACTTCTTGCATTTATTTTTATGCTGTGCCATACAGTTTGCTGTAGGATTTGACCTTCCACATGTTAAATAGTGGTACAACGTTGTTGCTGATGAGTCTACTTCACCTGTACAGCTGTAATTGGCTTCATCTATCCCCTTTAAAATGATTCTGGCCGTTCAGAAATCAAACTGCCCAGTGGGTTAAATAAGGTTTACCAAAAGCTGCTTAAGTTTGTTTCTTTTAAACAAGAGTGGTTCAGGATTTGGTGGCAGTTGATTTGGGGGTGGGGGTGGGGCCAGGGTGGCTTTAGGATTTGCCACCCAGGTGATGCTCTCTGTCTCTCCATCGTCTGCCTGCGTCTGTCGGTGTGGACGGGAGCTCACACCAGTGTCAGGGCAGGTGTCTGTGCCTCCCTGGCCTCTGCAGCCTGACACCTGATACTAAACTAATCTGGCCGACTTAAGGAGCGGACTCTTTAAAGGGAAAAACTTCAGTAAAGCCTCTTTTGTCTGAGCCCCTGGATCTGCAGATCTTGAGCTGCGGCCTGGCCTGACTCTCTGCTTTTAGTTTCTCACCGCTGTAGCATTCGAGCTAATGCATCTAACGTAGATGTTCCTACACTGTCTGAGGACACGGGCTAGGATGGCTGGACTCTACGTTACCAGTGAATTAGATTTGGGGAATCGTAAAATTCTAATCTGAAGCATGTGAATCATTTTTGTGCCGTGCACGTGTCATGTTAGGTTTGGTTTCAATATTGTCCTCTCTGTTTAATTATGTAAGAAAAGCATTTAATTCCAGAAGTTTTAAAATAGATTTTGATTTACAAGCCCACTGCTCTTTATTGCATCTTGAATCTTAACTGCATTAAAATCAGCTGGTACTTTATTAGTTATATCTATAGCTAAATCTAATGCATGAGTCCTGCAATAAATCGTCCCTTAATGAATATTATAATTTTCAGAGGTGTTGATTCAACTTTATGAACATTTTGGAGGCAGCAGTTTGTGGTGGGGTTGAGTTGTTTTGCGTTTTTATTTAATAGTTTGTCTGGTATTTTGTCCAGCCCAGTTATATCAGTAAGGTGCAGGCAAAACAACAGAAACACCTCTGTGTATAATGACATAATAGCAGCCCAAACTGTAGCATCCAAAATACCATACAGCTGAATCAGCACCTCTCTAAAACTGTCTAAGGAACAACAAAAGCATTTGTTTGGAGAACACTTGGATTAAACTGCATTACCTTTAGCTAGGTGGACTATTGTACAAATATATCTATCCTGCTTAATTACAGCTACTGTGGTATATTTTACTGAGGCCTCACCCATAGTACTCTAACTTCTATTCAGATGCCAATGATGTTTTAACATAATTAGAAGTTTGTTTAGCTCAACTAATTACCACCCTCACCCTTCACTGAGGCCTGGGTACGCTGGGAGGCCAATCGGACTTGGGTCTTTAAAGTGTTGATTTGCCTTTTGTGACAGGCTGACCTGTGGCCCCGGGGCCTGGGCCGGGTGTGGCCGGTGATTGGAGACACTGCCCCTCGGTTCATAGTTTTGCGTAAGATTTCAGTCAGCTTTCAGACCGTGCCGACCACAGGGCAAGAGTTTAAGCCCCGTGGCCCTGCGGCAAGAGATATTACTTGCGCCCCGCTGACCAAGCGACTCGTGTCATTTAGCAGTGCAGCTAGCTCCATCCACTAATGTTTACATCTGCAGTATAACTCCACTCCATGCTCCTCTTACATGATTACAGATAATCAGCTCTACTTTCACTTTCAATCTGTGAATGTACAAACGTGTATATTTTGTTGTTGTTGCCTATCTAGCGAATTGTGCTTTGAGTCTTAAAAGCAGTAACCATTTAAAGTTTTGGCTTAGAAACATGTTAATACAACAGTATTATTTTTTTATTTTCCAATTTAGAGAAATTGCTTTAATTTTTCTCTTTTCCACACAAAATCATCCGGGCCTCAATGTAGCAATTGCAGCTACCCAGGTAAAAAACAAAAAGCATCAATAAATGAAGCCAAATCGTTCTATAATTTATCAGAGCTGTTTTATTGGAGCTGTGCCGAGAGCGCTGCCACCATTACTGTCCCTGAGACACAATGCATGTTTCCAAAACAGATCTACATCAGTCATCTCTGATAGATACAAGCAATCTACTGGAGTCACATTGTTTTCCTGGGGTGGGGGTGGGGGGGCTTAACAGATGCAGAGGGGAGCCATTCTTATGCTAACCAGCTACTACAGGTGTAGCTGATGCTCTCGCAACCCAGTACCACAGCCTTTATCACAGCTCACAGGTTTCGTGAGTTTATCTTTGTATTCTTTTATCATACTTTGCCTTATTTATTCAGATAATATCTGAATTATCATCCACATTGAAAGGATTTCTCCACTTGGAGAATTATTTTGTCGTCATCCATCTATCTGGATACATTCAATGTTTTTTTTAATGACTGATTTCAAAATAAATCTTAGAGTTAAAGTGATGTCAGGGCAGTGCCATTAAATAAAAACAAAATTACCCTCAGGTTTAAGTTTTATTTTTCTGTATTTTCTGATACTTTACTTGGATTGTCATATTCACAGTTAGGAAATGTAAGGGGTAAAAAAAAAAAATATATATATATATATACAAACATACATAAATGCAAGCATATGATGTAAGCATTTCTTATTTTTGTAGAGGTCGATCTTACGCACCGCTACCAAATCCAAAAAGTAAATCACTACTCGACTTCAGGAGCTCTGCAGAGCTTCAAAGGTAGTGCTCCTCTGGAGATGGGTGTGGACTCAGGTTTTGGACAGGTAGCTCCTTAGACCCCTCCCATCTCTTCCAGGTATATATGACCTTCCCATAGATTCCTATAGAAGCTTCTGCTGGTCCACTTTGCATCTGTAGTCCACATCACTCGTTCAGAGTGAGGAAAATAGATTTGTGGAATCCTGGAGCCAGTGGAGCAAACAGCAGCAGCTCTGCTCAACCTCAGCGCCAACATGTTGTATCTGGAGACAGGAACCCCTACATCCTACAGCGAGGTAAGACCGGCGGAGGGGCTGGTAGTGGGGCATTGGCCATTACTCCCATTCCTGTAGTTGGTTTCCCAGAGCTCCTTGAGCTGAGTGACATGTCACATAGGAGAAAAAATGCCTCGTACTTTGGGATTCAACTTTTATGTCAGCGCTCTAAATGATCCGAAATCTTGACTTCATGTGTTTAATTTGTTCCTTGGTACTGGAAACTTCTTGGTGTGAATTGAAATATGAATTCTGATTAAGTAAAAGAAAATATGTGAATAAACTTAAAAGGCAAAAAGCTTGTTGTAATCAAGTAAGAGTTACGTAGAATATTTTAAGATGGTTTTGGGAAGATGGTTTTGCATTGGACAGGGTGTGTGTGTGTGTGTGTGTGTGTGTTTGCGTGCACACCTATGTGCGTGTGTGCCTCCACAGGGCAAGGGAATGTAAACACCTGGAAGAATTTTCAAAATGTCCCTTCGAGTAAAATGTCTGCTCACTGAGTGGGAAATAAATTATCCAGTTCATATGATTTACTTTTTTTCTTTTAGCCTGTTTGTTGATGATTTATTTCAACGTGGTAGAAAATCTGACCACCCAAAAGTTTTTGGAGGGTTTTGATTTCCTGCGTTGAAAAATATCTGTTGTCTGTGAGGAGACTTTCACAGAAATGCTCTGGATTATATAAAGAGAGGAAAATACCATCTTCTACATAATTTGAATGATAAGAAAATATTCTGATGCATGTGCTTTCTTCACTTTCCTCTTTGGAGAGCAGGATACTCACAGGATCCGTTTTCATTTGTCTTTGTGAATCTGACATTTTTCGTGAAATGCTCTTCTGCTCATTCACAATCAAACCAAACAAAAAGCGACGATGACTTTAATGAATTAATCAGAAGGGGGGGAAAAAGTCCCATATTCACTATGAAAGTACAAACATCATGATTGATGGGCCTGTGTTTGCGGAGCTCGACGGCAAACACTTCAGTGACGTTTTAAAGTGAATTAAACGTGAAAGATGAGTTTGTACAGAAGTCGTTTTCAGCTACTTTCTTTTAAATTCCACAACATTACGTTATAATAAAATTGGAATCTTAATGGTTTGACATATAGAGTAAATTTGAGTGGAACTGGAGTGGATGCAGAATTGTCCTTTTAGGCTTGTTTGATAAAAAAAACAACTCAAGTTGTTTGTCAGTAAATCTAATTGGTAAGAAATTCATGAAGTACATGCTAGAGTTTGAGAATTGTTAGCATCCGTTCAATGCTTTGGCTTTCATTTTCCTTTGTCAGTGGTTGTTTTTTAGTGAACTACAGGGTTGTGCTTTTTTTCTGTTCCCAACCAAATCCAGAAGCAAAACTTAATGCCAAGCAAGTGAGCGGTGACAGATTCTCAGATTGCAGGTTGCAGATAGCAGGTGTGTCAGGTCACTGTCTTTTAAGTTGTCGAGCAGGGGGTCTTTAAGTGGTGTCCGGCTCGATCCCTCCAGTGCGTGGGGGTATCAGGTTTCCCCCCCCTGTCCCCAGTCTCCTGGGAGCCGCTGCGGCCATTAGAATGTGGCCGGCCAGGCGCTGCTGTTTTGTCCAGGGTCGTAATTGCTTTAATGGTGTGTTGATGTAGATACAATCACCTTCTCTGCCCACCCCAGCAGGTAAAAGGAGTAGATAGACCCCCACCCAGCCGCACCTCAACCCTCAACACTGGTGAGCCTTTAATGCCTCCCTCCCCTGTGGTCACTCATCACAGTCCCCTAGTTGCTCCATGGAGCAGGTCACCAGAGAGCCTGGAATGGGAGCTATTTCCCCCTCAGGCCAGGTCTGCTCTGGTTCCTGTCATCTATTGGTTGTTCGGGTTTTATCAGTGCTCACACTTTGTGACCGCAGCAGAGGGATCTGAAGAACCTAATGTCCAACTCGGTGTTTCACGTTTAGATATGAAATTATAGAATTCTATCTTTTCCACTGCTCCAGTGTGAGGCAAATTTCTAGTTTATACAACTGTTTGGATTCCATGGTCTGGAGGACTACTGTCCTGTTTGTGGTATTTGTAGTATTGTTCACAAAGATCACACAATCTGTTGCTGTTGATACCCAAATTTGAAACATTAATCAGCGAACACGATCATAACCTCTGCGCCGACAGACTTCACAGACATTAATGTATTGACGGGGAGGGGATGAAGAGAGTATGATTTACCTTCAGTCAAATGAGAAATCTAAACAAGATGCTGTCTGTTGCAACCTTTTAGTGCATTTGTTTGGTCATCGGCATAGTGATAAATACAAGACAGGAAATAATTTGAATGTGTCAGTATGCGATACCGAATGCCACCACGTTGGCATTAGCAGTAAGTTCTAAATTAGCGCTGCTCCGTACATTTGAAATATGTCTGATATTCGATCTGGATAATTCAAATTCCTACATTGTGATCAACAGGCCTTCACCCTGAAAGGTCAACAGGCTCCTTTTCCTGTTGGGCTGAAGTGCTTACTCCATGATTTTTTTCTCAGACAAAGAAGAATGGAGCTCGGAGGCCTCGAACACACAGCACAACCTTCGAAAAACTTTATTAAAGGCTGCTGAGTGTGACAAGGCTGTTGATTTATCGTGCTCCTGCTCCGCAGCCTGACATCCCAAAGGCCTAAACACAGCGTCTGCTATAAACAGAAGGAATTTTTAGGAGCAACTAAAGGGGTTATTAAATGGCTGCTGTATTATAGTGGAATAAGATCTGATTAAAGGACTTAAACCCCCTCACCCAATCTTTAGGAAAAAGCTCATATCCCACTTCCAGTCAATTAAACATTAAAACGTGATGAGCTCAGGTGAGACCCTGCCTCTCTGGGCCCCACTATTTGGTCAATTATGGCTTTATCCCCCATTCCTCATCTTTGATCCTTATATTCAATTAGACCGTGTGACACATTATCCCGGGCCCTTGTGTTTAATGTTGAGTGTTCTATGTCAGGCGTTCTGCTTCATGTTCGTGCTTTCATCTGTGTTTTGGTCTCCGGCCAGCATCAACCTTTATCTTTAGAATAATAATTTGACATTGATAATTGCTGTCTGTCACATTAACCTTTGCAGCTGCCAGCATCCGCTCCCGAATTGCACCATAGCTGTAAAAGAGTGATCGATATCATGATCGCTGACTCATTGCGTACAGGAAAATTCTGTGTAAACCGGAAATTTGGTCACCTTGTTGGTTCCCATTGAAAACAAGGGATAGTTTCCCTCTTCTCTCTCACATAAGCTACAAACAATTTCAGAAAAAAAGTAGAAATTCTTGTGTAACTAATAAGCTTTTGTAAATGTGACCTGAGATCAGATGCATAGGGGCCAATCCTCAGCCAATTGACTTTAACCCTTCATAATACACATGTATAATTAGCCCATTGTAAGGAAGCGTGTGTTGGGGGAAGCCTTTGACTGCTAAAGGCTGGAGGGTTTCCACCTGATAGGAGTTTTCTTTCTTTCTTAGTGTGCATGCGCGTGCGTGTGTGTGTGTGCGTGCGTGTGTGTTCCATTCACCAAACACTTGTCTCCTAACACCTGCATGCCCAGTGCAATTGTTCTCCAGACAAGCTCTTATAAGCTCTGGTGTCATTGTGTGCGGGGGGGGGGGGGGGGGGGGGGGGGGAGACAGGGGGGCAAGGGGTGGTGGTTAAGCAGCCTTGCACCGCACAAACAGTGACCCTCATCCAAACAGCTAACCCCCCCTCTGGCGCTGTTCCTCAAGTATGCCGCGGTTGACTTGAGTGACCCCTCTCAGGTGTGTCTGTCTGGCCGCGTCTGCGGATTTGTACGAAATAAAGCGGCCGCGTTACTTCACAAGTCACTGGCCTGATGAACAGTTACACAGCCCGACTTGTCAGTGTTTTTGTTGGTCATCTGGCACACCGCTAACACCTGGCGGCGTGCTGGGTGTGAGCTGGACAGCTGTGGTCAGCCGTGCTTGAAATAAACAAGAGGCCCCAGAGAGATTAATGGCTGTCTAAAGAGCGAGGGTCCATGGCACCTCGTCCAGGAATGTGCCGCGTATAAATGGAAAGGAATGGGGCAAGCGGAGCAAGCAGGAAGGGCCTGGCCACGACCCAGGCGCATATTCTCCATCCTGTTTGAAGGCAGATACACTATTTTAATTCCGTTCCTCCTGTCTAAATTGTTTGGGCTGTGGAGAAGGGGATCAGAAGGCGAGGTGGTACGATGTGTGAGCAGGACATTGGTCAAAAACGAGCAAGGCGTGGCTGGTAATTTGAGTGAATCATAAAGGTTTTTGTGTTTCTATATTATATAGACATTTCTGAGGCCAATTATGGCAGAAGTATTAGCATGTTGGTTCAGGAAAGAGCTACACCACAAACACGACACTGCAAAAGACCATTCATGTTGCTCTGCTTTTCATGAATCTGTTTCTTTCTCTTCTGAAACAAGATCTTCGTTTCCTGTAGCATACTTGCTTCAGATGTTTTGGGCCTTAGCCAGCATGAATCAATGTTCATGTGATTATTTTTTTTTTGTTCTTAAAACGCTTCATTCTTTCTTAACTGGGTTCTTTGGTGATTTACAAACTGTATTATGGTTAAACTGTAATACTTTAATTATTGTCAGATGGATGTTTATGGATTACAACATAACAAGTGACTGGCCAACTTGGTTCTTAAATATACAAGTTTGACATAATAATTTGTTTTTCTTTTTTTAAAATTGTGTTATGTTTGAAATCCTTTAATGAAAACTTTCTCCTTGTTGTCGCCCCCCCTCTCTCCCATCCCCTCCACCGTGTCTCCAGTCACAGTATACCAACCTGGGGCTCCTGAACAGCATGGATCAGAGCATTCAGAATGGTGGATCGACCTCCACCAGCCCCTACAACAACGACCATGCACAGAACAACGTGACTGCCCCATCACCCTACGCCCAGCCCAGCTCCACCTTCGATGCCCTCTCCCCCTCGCCGGCCATCCCGTCCAACACAGATTACGCTGGACCTCACACTTTTGACGTGTCCTTCCAACAGTCTAGTACGGCAAAGTCTGCCACCTGGACGGTAAGACACTCTCTGATTTATTTCTCATAGCCCCTTAACACTAGCATTTTTTTTTAAAACTAACTGAGGATATTATTCATTTGTCTTCCTGAAATGTTCCAGAGGTTCTCTCCTGGCACACATAAATAAATCAGTGTCTACTACTCTACAACATGCTTTCTTGTCAAGGGTTAGATGAGCAGATCAATAACCATTCTCATAGTGTTCCAAGAAATGTACGTCTCCAGCCAGTAGCCAATCAGCTTAGCTAATGTAAAAACTGTAAAAAAAAGGTGGAGGTATCCTGCTTTGTCCAAAACCCAATTACCAGCATCTCCAGCAAGTTATCTTATTAACATGATATATTTCTTAAAAGTGCAAAAACAACCATTTGACTATTTCTTGGTTGAGGGCAGTTGCCAGGCTATTTTTTGTAGCCTTTTACAGTATTTAATGTACAGATATGAGAATGGTATCGATCTTCCCTTCTAACTCTCAGCAAGATAGTTATTTTCAATTGTCTGACAACATCTCCCATGAGTCATAAGCACAGTGTCGTGTCTTTATAGGACAAAGTCAAACAGTCAGGTAAGTTGACAATCACAATGTACCATGACAATGTGCAGTGAGTGGACCTTCAATAGTACATATTTCTACTGTTGCACTGAGCACTTCTGATTCTCGGTCTCAACAATGTCAGCTTGTCATAGAGCTTTTCAGAGTTCTGTCATACAGCAGGAATATGCTCGTCATAGAAACCATAGAACATAGAGACATATTAATGTGCGAGCTGTCATCATAGAGTGATTTTTTTTTCAGACTAGATGAAAAAAAGGTGATAAAGAGACACTTTTACTCATGAACTCTTTATCTCACCATCTATGCTCTAGGCAGATTTTGATGCATCTCATTTTAAAACTTCTGAATTGCACAACCACATATGGCAAAGGAAGAATGCCACTAGCTGCAAATCATGACTAATTCCCTGGTATTTCTTGTTAAAGCTCAGAGAATAGCGAAAGTGGAAATAAAAAAAGAAAGAAAGAGAGCGAGACTGAAGAGCATGATCTCACCACTAGGCTGTCACTGTGAGAAACATTCTTCAAAGTCTTATTAACCTTTTAAATGTGATCCTAAAACGGTTTGAATGGATGTTAAAACTATTCTTACATATTACTCACAGAGAACATTTTTACTTAGCTCCTGGTGACCAGGTTCTAATCGTGTCCAACCCCCAGTTTGTGCACAACCTGGGCAAAGTTCACTGGCGCTGTGTTGATGACAGAGGTAAACAGACTGAACAGTTGGTCCAGGTGTGGTGATGCCCCGTGCAGCAAGATGTCACCATGTGATGCTCCGTAAAAAACCTACGCAACCAGCTCCTCCTGCTCTGTCATTATGCATGACAGGGCTGAGGGACAGCTGTTGCATCAGAGCAACACTCGCCTGGTTGTTTATGTGTCAAATCTGCACGTCCAGTGCGTTTGATGCACCCTAGCGGACGACATGTGTCCCTGTTTGCGTGTTCTTTTTTCTTGTTTTTAAGATCTTTTTTTTGTCAGGATCAGGATGTCAAAAATTGCATGGCGTCTTGGGCTACGTGTGACATGTGGGGGATTACGTAATGGACCTGCATTACAGTTAATTATTTCCAAGTGGCAACTTTGGATTAGACATTTCCAATGGAAATGGTAATTAAAAAGGCCTATCATTAGCGTAATATTGGAAAAAAAACAAAAAAACAGCCCACACCTGCTGTTGAAACTGTTGAAAAACCTGCTGAGCTTAACGCAGTGATTTTAATGCACTGTGTCTTCCAAGTAAACAGGCTGAACTCAGGGAGTGCTGGGCGATCTCACCTTATTCCTCCCCGAGTGTGGGATTGTGACACTCACCCAATTCCCAGACTGCCTCGCTCATCCCTCTCATTTTCACAGTCCAAAAAACAAAAGTGTTTGTCTGATGTGCAACTGTGAGCAGGTTAAGAGTGTGGTTTTTGAGCGGGACACGCCCCAAAGCCGGAGCCACATTGGTCGAGGACACATCCCCCCGTCATTGACACATGTAGTGCAACAGACTTTGTGTCCTACAGTCATAACAAATGACACAACACAGGTTTAATTGGTCTGACTTAACGTGGAAAAGTGGTGCATTTATGGTTTACACATTCAGATTTAAAAAAAGATTCAAATTTAACTGTATGCCTGAAAAGAGGGTAAGAGTGGAAAATATTTTACTATCCTTTGACAACTTTCATAAAGATGGAAAAATAAAACAATGAAAATATGGATTCAATCAAAAAAAATCTGTATTAATCATGATGATGACATGAAGATATTCTGACACATAGATCATTTATTAGTTCTCTCTGTAATCTCAGTGTAAATCTTGGTGTTTTCTCATTTAACAGCCGAGTTAAACAACAAAACGCTGTCCCTTAATCCTACCAAGGAGTATTGGTTCGAAGACTTCCCCGAGTGAGCGTTGTTTTGTTCGGCTGATGATTTTCCATAAAAGAGAGTAATTCCCCCCCCCGTGGTCTACAGCAGATATTCTAAAGAGCAGTGATTACAGTGTCGGTTCCCATTTTGAAGGAGGCTCCCTTGCCTGATCTCAGGAGATCTTTGGCAAAGCTCTCATAATCTCAGCTCGACTGCCGGACTGATGGACTCATGGCAGCGAGCCACTGAAGATGTCACCGGGGCGGCTTTGCTCTGCACATAGATCTGCTAATGCCACCCCGCTTTTGAAGGCCTGTGGGATCTTCCACGGGACTTAATGGACTGTGTACTGAGTTTTTGATGACTGTTCTTATGGAGACACACCTAATCCCTAACCCACACCTTAACCTCTTCCTGTCTAGGACGACTGTGACACACACACACACACACACACACACACACAAACAAACACACACGCACATCAACGTTTCCCAGAACTGCTCCTACACAGTTTCCTTCTTGGCACTCCAGTCTCCATGGTGCTTCCTCCTTATTGTTCAATTTGGAGAAAAACACTCGAACGTATCATTTGAACACACAGGTCACGGACGTTTTCACCTTCTTCGCCTCCGCACACTAAATTCACCGAGTGTTGCAAACGAGGCAGCCATTGTTGGCAATTCATGCAACTATTGTGAGGCCGAAGATTGGTCGTGTTTGCCGTGTGTGTGAACTGCCACCACGTTTAGTAGTCAAAGGAGAGGAATGTCATGGTTGGGCCTATCGGTGGGACGCTGCAGAGCTCGGGGGATTACAGTAATGGATTGAGGGCCTGTAGATAATACTTGTGTAAATACTGTGTGCCTCTTCCCTGAACCCAGTGCTCTTGGAGTGGGCCCTGTCTTTTTGAGAGAGTTAAGCTTGATGGTTGCATCTCACATTGCGCCGGAGGAGGAGGAGGAGAGCCCTTGAACGCTCAAAGAGAAGAGTGTTCCAGCGAAAGGCAGCAAGACACAGCTTGCCCCTGGAACATCTGCGGGCCCGTCCCACGCCTCACAAGATGGGGCTGAGACTTGTTTGTGTCAAGAAGCATGTCACGACTCGCCGCATCACAGGGAGACAAGCCCTGCGAGCTACAGATGGGAAAAGGTAGAAGGGAATTTTTTTAAAAGGGCAGAGTCAAAAGGCTTTTTTTATGATATGGGCTATGGGATTTCTCCAGAATTATTGTGGGAAAGCCCATTCTGTGCAGTTTAGATCACAACAACCGAACCGAGATACCAGCAGGAGAAAACCTGATCATGCTGTAGTTAAATAAATACAAAAAAAATCTAACTATCAGACTGTCACTCTCTTGGATCAGAACCATCCAAATCCACACATGGAGTCTGGTGGACTCTTGATGCAGAAATCATTGCTGTCCGATCACTTGACTTTAGAAAAGCACAAACTTGCTTTTACACTTCTTTGAAACTTGCAAAGATCAAACACAGTTTTTGGAATCATGTGAGTGAAAAAGATTTTGCTTTTAATTATGGAGGAAACAATCTGGATCTTTCCACCTGTTGGCTTTTATTTTCATTTTCAAATCCAGTGAATTGTAGTCGCTGGTGAAGACAAGCATTCAATTGGCTAGTCCCACGAGTGACAGAAACATATTTGTCTCTGGCTGCATAAACATGATGCTACATGTCAGTGCACAAGTTTGCCTTGGGACAGGTGTCACTGAGATCGGGGGGTCAAGATTGGAGCTGATGACTACAACACAACATTCTGTTGTTTTTTTTTCGGGATGCAGTTGTTTAATCGTCTTAAACTTTCAACTCACCACATGTTAATTTCATCCTGAGAAGTGGTTTGTTCGTACCGCTGCTCCAGAGGAGACAGTAGAGGGGGGAGGGAGAGAAAAAACTTCTTTGCATTATTGTTGAATTAAACAGGTTTGGGAGAAGCTCTAGGCATGACATGACATGTCAGGTATGAAGAAGACAAGACCAGAGGCGCCAAACAGTGCTTGTTTAAGGCCTGATGTTTGTCAGGACTTGACTCCTGCATGCGCCCGCAGCGCCTGTCAGGGAGAAAAGAACGCCACAGCTGTGGGCCTGCCTCAACCTGCGCTGCACGGGAAGTGCGTGTTTGTGCGCTCAAGTGCTGCATGTGTTAGAAAGTAATTGCACACACGCAGCAGCGCTGCACAAGTATCAGAGCAAATTGTGTGTTCTACGTGTAGAGAGATTATTATATTTTCAGTTTGCAGAACTTACCAGCCTCTGTTCATGTTTTTGATCCAGCAGAGCGGTGCAGCAGCAAGTCAGGAGGCAGTGTTTGCCCTTTTTTTCTTTTCTGCCTAACTGCCAAATGTGCCAGATGAACAATGTGTCACGTGGTGGTTATTGCAAACACTTTGAAAAAGCTTCTCTTTCAGACGATTGTGATTAAGCAGCTCCGCATTGTGCGCCCTGTGTTCCCCGGCAGCGTAATTCACATTGTGACCAATGAAAGACTCATAATTACATGTTAACACCTGAACACCGCGCCCTGTGTGAGCCACCGAATCCCATCAGTCAACCGGGGAGTCCTCCACCCTGAACACTGTTAGCTTTAGCCAGGCGCTGCTTTCAGCTCCCCGCTCTCACTGCTGAGCAAACACAGCTCCAGCAGCACATAGTTGTGTGCTCAGAAATCTGTAGCTGCAGGGCTGGGATGGTTCTGTGCTCTGTTTGTGTGTGTGTGTGTGTGTGTGTGTGTGTGTGTGTGTGTGTGTGTGTGTGTGTGTGTGTGTGTGTGTGTGTGTGTGTGTGTGTGTGTGTGTGTGTGTGTGTGTGTGTGTGTGTGTGTGTGTGTGTGTGTGTGTGTGTGTGTGTGTGTGTGTGTGTGTGTGTGTGTGTGTGACAGTAGGATATGATCTACACAACTTCAATTTTCTGCCTCTCTTACGTGTCTTATTAGATCTAGGTGTTTAGAGTTGTGTTGTTTTCGCCTTCAGCTACTCAAACACCAACGACCTGTAATTATTCAAAAGACTACGTACTGACCCTTTAGACCGCTCCTCTTCTCTTACTCTTTTGCCCCCCTCTTCTCTCCCGTCTCTCTGCTTGGCTTCTCCACCTCATTTAGCTGATTGACAGAGGCGTAGGGGGGAGTATCAGGTTAGGAGCGAAGGGGACAACTACAAACATTCATCTTTTCTTTTCTTTTCTTTTTAAGAGCAAGCTGCTTCGAGTTTTAGGAAGAATCGTGTCTGTCATCATACATGTACCAGAGCTTGAACTGTGCTCATCAGTCAGTATATCATGTTCACTCAATGTATTGATGCACAAACGGCAAATCATTGTTTTTTTAACCTCACTACCTTATTTAAATCGTAGTATTACGATAACCTCCTGTCAGCGGTTGTCTCGTCTGTTCGTCCTATGCACGTTCAATAAGCTGAGGATTATTTACCTTCCTGTTTAAGTGGATCCCACATCTGGGTGTCTTGCACAGCAGTAACTGTAACGATTGTGAGGGGGGTATGTGGCAGAGCGGAGATGAGAGGGATCTGTTTTTTGGGTTCGACCTGATGAAAGGAGAGCTTGTGCCTGGGGGCAGGGTTGAAAATGTCCATGCCAAGCTTGTGTAATATCTAAAGTCGGCACAGACAGGTACTGGGACGGGCTCCCTCTCTCTGGAAGCAAAAACTCAATCGAGGTGGAATTCTGTGCGGCGTTGTTCTCCAACACAACCCCCGAGCAGTTTCCACGATGTTCACTTTTCTCCACTTAGAAACGAAGCTGAGAGGAAAAAAAATCTACCCCCCCTCCCTCCGGCCTCCACCCACTGTCTTCTGCACACACAGGACTTAAGGCTCTGCTTACACAGCACTGATTTGAACGGTGTGTGTGTTTACACAGTCGGGTTATGCCCATTAGTAACAATTCCGTCTTTCTGACGGCTTGCTGGTTATCATTTCTAACTGTACCTGGGATCAGCGAACATCCATTATCAATGACTGCTGGCTTAGAGACTTGAATGTTCGCCAGTGTGTGTTCATGTGTGTTTGAGCAACCATCCCATTTTTGGCACCAGTCTCTGGAGCTCACCATCCCATTTTGGCACCAGCGACTCCTGTGATTAGCCCTGCACTCTGAAAAAAAACTCAAACTGAGTCATTTTCTTCCCACCCCAATGCGCCAAAACCGCACTCAAACCCTGTGTCGCGTCGGCTCAGCAGTCTCTTCAGAAGCCCTGCTCTGTGTGATGAGTGGCCGTCAGATGCTGTAGCAGAACACTCCTCCCTGGAAGATGAAAGCCAGGCCCAGTTTAATTGCTGCTGGAGGGGTCCATTTTATGGCGCTCCTCGGAAGTCCCAGGGGCTCTCCGTGAGCCATCTTTGACTCCTACAACCACAACATGTGTGTGTGTGTGTGTGTTTTTATTTAAGTAGGTCATAATCAGTAGTCTTGCCTATAACCCCCTTTTGCTCAAACCCTACCCCTAACCCTAAACCAGAAGTGCACAGTCCAGGCAACAGGTGTTAATGTCTGCTTTTAAAATTTAGGTGCAAGTCTTTTTTCCAAGCCTCGTGAACAACATTGACGTTCACACATTGGTCCCTTTTTCAGTTGATCTGCACAGTTTTATCTAATCTAATCATTTATCTTTTTTTCTACTTTCCAGTACTCCACAGAGCTGAAGAAGTTGTACTGCCAAATTGCCAAGACGTGTCCCATTCAGATCAAAGTCCTGACCAACCCTCCCCAGGGCGCCGTCATCAGGGCCATGCCCGTTTACAAGAAAGCCGAACACGTGACCGAGGTGGTGAAGCGCTGCCCGAACCACGAGCTCAGCCGCGAGTTCAACGATGGTCAGCTCTTTTGATTTTCTTTTTAACATTTTTTAAAATGAATTCTCACTCAGTGTTTAACCTCGGCAATCGTCGCTCATTGTGGACATTTATTGACATGGCTCACGCTGCTTCCAGGTCAGATCGCTCCTCCCAGCCACCTGATCCGCGTGGAGGGAAATAGCCACGCCCAGTACGTGGAGGACTCCATCACTGGAAGACAGAGTGTACTAGTTCCCTATGAACCTCCCCAGGTGAGCTGTCCATCATCATCTGACTCTCATGTCATCTTGATACGCAGCAACTAGCCGCTCCCAGAAACCCCTCAGCATGAATCACACTATGATCCAAAGAAATAGTCCTGTTCTATCTCCATTAAAGTCAATAAACTGTGACAGTCTCAGGAAGGTCCCTGACACAATGACAGCAAAAGAACTGAACGAAATTACTAACTATAGATTTTTTTGAATATATGTAATGAAAGAAAAGAGACAAAAAGTGATGAACAACAGTCGTTGTTCCCTGTTGTCATTCTGCAGTAACTTGAGAGTAACACAGTTCACACAGGAGAAATCTAACCAGGCTTCTTATTTGGCTTGAAAAAAAACTGTACCGGTTTTTCTTCAGTGTCACCAAGTGAAGTGCTGCCACTCACTTTCAATCTTTTGCTTCCTCAGGTTGGAACAGAATTCACCACCATCTTGTACAACTTCATGTGCAACTCGAGCTGCGTGGGTGGAATGAACAGACGCCCAATTCTCATCATTGTCACTCTGGAAACCAGAGAGTAAGAGACATTGTCATCCTCGTCCTCAGTAGTGGGCACTCGTGCCTCCAGTGAAGTCGCGGATCGTTTGTAACCCGCCTGCTTGTCTTCTCCCAGCGGTCAGGTATTAGGCCGCCGGTGCTTCGAGGCCAGGATCTGCGCCTGCCCGGGCAGAGACCGCAAGGCGGACGAGGACAGCATCCGCAAGCAGCACGTAACGGATGCCACAAAGAGCAGTGATGGTACGAAACGCCGTAAGTAGCGTTGGGGCTTGGTGATTGGCTGACGAGCTCCGGTCTCACCTGAGACGAGGACCCTCAGCCGCCGCACTCACTAACACTCAGTGCTTAGTGAATGCCGCCAAGCTCTCTGCTACGTTCCTGCTTGTTTCCCTCCTGCTCTGGCTGAGGCTGAGTTTTCGGCACGCAGCACTCGTATACTCACTTGTTCACTCCCCTCTTTTCAGCCTTCCGCCAGGTGTCCCACGGCATACAGATGTCCACGATCAAGAAGAGAAGGTCTACGGACGAGGAGGTGTTTTGTTTGCCAGTGAGTGTCACTCGTGACGTCGTTTAAAAGAAGGTCGTTCTGCGTGAGTCCGAACCTGCTCACTGACCGCCTCCTCTCTTCAATCTCCGCAGATCAAAGGCCGTGAAATTTATGAGATTTTGGTGAAAATCAAAGAGTCTCTGGAGCTCATGCAGTTTCTCCCACAACATACCATAGAATCATACCGGCAGCAGCAGCAGAATCTACTTCAGAAACAGTGAGTACCAGTAGAGATGCTCATTAAAGTCATGCGATTTTGTTCCCGGGCACATTATGAAGGACATACATACATTACTTGCAAGGTTCACCCTTGAATTCAAATGTGCTTTTTTTTTAGCTGTGCACTCTTATATAAAAGCTTTTCTATCCAATAGACTGCAGTGATTTAACAGACTTACCATAACTGACTTGTTGCTGCACCGATAAAGACTTTGCATGAGGCCTTTTTGATTTTGTTCACCGCTGCCACTGAAGCACTTCGGCTATCAAATAAAAGCTGATAATAATTGCTCTAAAATGGCTGTTAGCAGTGTTTCCCAGCAGCTGACAGCAGCTAGCAGGTCTACAGGGTGAGCCTTGCATCAGGTAGAGCTGTGGGGGGGGGGGGTTGCCCCCCCCCTTTTCTGCTCTCTCATGGGACATGAGCCAAAGCTGATGAATCGTGACAAATGTACCTGGCTGTGCTTTGTTAAGGAGAAGCTTCCAAAGATTTGTGGTAACGCCTTTGGGTGCCCTGCCAGGTTTTGCACAACAGCACCCAACAAAGTCCGTGCCTCAGCGTCATCTACTCCTATTCACTTCAGCATAATTAAAACTGTCTCTTCACACACAAACACACACAGACACACACACTTTTCCTCCTCCACGCCCATTTCACTATAAGCAAAAAAGAGGAGAGATGGCTGTAAACGCTAGTTTTAGAGGCCTGTGATGATAATTACTGCTTACCTTGTAGTTTCCCATTAAGAGACTGGCAGACAGCCTCTCACATAATTTGTGTTTGTTACTGGCTACCTTTTACTTTTTGATAGGCACTCAAATATTGTGAGTAAATGTTATTGATAATCGATCAATAGACAGACATGCCGTCTATAAAGGTTCATTAAAGAATTGCTGAGCATTCGTTTAAATATGAAGACTTTTGCTTGTTTCTCTGTTTTTCGTGGTATAATCTGAAGATCCCCCACAGCTAAAGTATAGCTCATTTCTTTCTTCTATGAATTTCGAACTCTCACAATGTTTCCACGGCGGCTTTTGAAATAAAAAGCTCCTGTCAACAGCGAGTGTTTCAGACCGGTTGTTTCTTTCCCTCAACTGTGTAAATGGCAAATAATATCACTGCACATTCCAGCTGCGAGCAGCTGTGATCTGTGTCTGCACAGTGCCATCTCCTGGACAACGGTGTCAGTGCAGGACACTGATGTAGCGTTCAATTCCCCCCCACTAACATTTATTAAGCTACTTTTCTCAAACCTCTCTGGGCCTCTCTGGGGCCCTATCGCTCCTCTTTCCTCCTCCATCACTGAGTCCTTATTTCTCCTCTCTCTTCTGTCTGGTTCCTCCCCTGCAGTCTGGTAAAAACCCGTCTTGGTAGCCAGCTCCTGGAACCTGCAGCAGAGCAGAGGCGCCGCTGCAGCTCCTCCTGAAACTCTGCCCCACATTCCTCCTCCTCCTCCCTGATACACGGACCTCCCCTGTCTCCTTTTCATCAACTTTGATTCTTCTGATCTCCTTACTTTCTGCCTTTTCCTGGGACTCTGCACTGAGGATGTGACTTTCTGTTTCTAAGATGTGTTGCGGCTGCAGCAACATCATGGAGAAGCACTTCCTCCTATTCAGCCACTGTGTGTGACGTGTCGGCCGAAGCTCTAAAATTCATAGATAAACATTTTTGCATGCATTGTTTTCGTCCTTGAAAAGGACATTTGCCTATCGTGATGACAGCCTCACTTTTACAGTAGCTGTGGACATGTTCGTCCCGTTCAGCCTGAAGTTGTGGCTGAAGTTGAACAGGAACCAAGCTTCAAGTGTTCAAGTGTTTTTACCTTTGCGTCATCATGAGAGCTGGACTCACAAATCTATCTTTTTGGACTTTCGGGTGGGAAGAGACTTTATTATTGGGAACTTGTTTGTTTTTTTGTTTTGCTAATGCTGGTCATGTTTTATAAAGTCACTGCAGGACAGTCTGTGTGTTTGTTTCAAACTTTCTTTAAATAAAAATACCTTTGAATAGAAACTGCAGGTATTTCACTTTGTCATGTCCAGAACAGATTTGACTCGGTGACCTTTCTGTTTGAAACAGATCGTTTTTAGTTTTGTGGCTGCTGCACTTTTCTCCGCCAGTATATAATAAATGGCTTTTTTTGGCTTGGACTCTGTTCTTTTTTTTTACTTCTCTGTCTTTTCACTAAGTGGACATGGTCAGTGCGAGGAGGCCTGGCATTGAGTCCCTGTACTATTATATTATCAGTTATGTTTGGGCCAACTTTTTCATGAGGGTCATCGTTGTCTCCATTTAAGGACGATGCAAACCAGGCCAGTGCATAAAGCTGAACGTTGTTGAAAGATGTCGGTAGTAACGGCCTGTAACCTCCTCTCTCCCGCCCCAGGACCTCGATGCAGTCTCAGCCCTCCTTCGGCTCCAGCTCCCCGACTCACGGAAAAGTCAACAAGCTGCCCTCTGTCAGCCAGCTCATCAACCCCCAGCAGCGTAACACACTCACCCCGTCCAGCATGTCTGGAGGCCTGACTGACAGTAAGTGTGGCCCTTTGTTTCTCTTCCTGTCTATCTCAGGGCGTAACCCCCCCCCCCCCCCGACCCCTGCAGTCGCCCCGTCCCTCCTGGGCTTATTGTATCTATACAATGACAGCGTGTCCAGGCAAGCAGCAGGGGACCTCAATACCCCCCCACCCCACCCCTAAAACACACACACACTCACACGCGCTCCACCAGAAAGTTCCCCCCTTCAAAACGAACGCGATCCCTGTGGGACTCTCCTGCAGGGCCTGTTATGATGCATTATGTGTCACGGCGACAGTCAGGTCCATGTGTTTCAGTTTGATGTGACGTAATCTACGAATCCCAGAGCAGCAAAGAGAAAGCTCACAGCAGCTCCTTTTGTCTCTGCAGTGACTCCCATGATGGGCACTCACATCCCCATGAACGCTGACATGAGTTCACTGAGCCCCACACATGCACTGCAGCAACAGCTACCCCTGGTGCCTTCCTCCCACTGTACCCCCCCTCCTCCATACCCCATGGACAGCAGCATCTCCAGGTACCTCATTAAACCACAGTGGAAAAACATCAACTCTCACTTCTTTTATCTTTCCTTTTCATTTTGAAAATGGCAGCTCTTCCATCCAAATGTATGGAGGCCCAAGTGTTAAATATCAAATATTAAATAAGACATTATAAAATAAATAAATACAAATGACTGATTCGAGTGAACTATACCAATAAAATCAAATAATCCCCTAATAATTCTTTCTAATTGTTTAAATTCTGTTTTTCTAATTTCATAATGGCATTTTTCCTAAAAAGAGGTGGTGTCACCTTATTTTAGCAAACTCAACAATTGTTCCCAAATGAAGCCAGTTAGCTCCTGTTAGCTATAGATACCATAACATGCCAACGTCATTTTGAGTCAATTAACTTGAGGCTGCTGCTGCTGCACATAAAAAAGATAAACACATAGCCACAGTGACAAAACCCCCTACTGTCATTTAGCTCAACACAGCTGCACATGTTGACAGACTAACCATTAAAAAGTTACGCCGTGCTGGGTTGCAAACCTGAACTAGCAGAAAAATTCAATGCGACCTCCGCAGCATGTTTATTCTACACAGCTTTGTGTCTTTGTCCTTGGTTGTTGTAGTCGACGGAAGCTACAGCAGCCCATAGCCTTGATGTTGTTGAGTTGACTAAAGAAGAGGGCGGGAGCTGGTGACAACTCTGTCGTACAAAAATTATTAAGAAAAGAAAATAATTTATAATTTGAGAAAAATGCCATTATGAAATAAAAATAAAATCTTGAAAGGGGACATACTCTAGAGCAAAGAATATAAAGAATATCACAATTTGTTTCTTGAAATTGTTCACAATTATTTATTTCACGTCTCATATGTTAATTCAATTAGGCAGTTTTCAAATCCTTAAAGGCATTATAAAAATGAATTGAACCATAACACATTGTACTTAGAATGTATTCAATCTTCAAATTGTTTTTTGAATTATTTGCCTTTACTTAAAATAACACACTTAGTGATAGTGACTTATAGAATTATGTCTTGTTCTACACTTGATGCCATCTGTCAGATTTGCTTCATGTACTAAACTTAGATTCCTCCATCTTAGACTGTTGGGTTTTTTTTTAACGTTCCCGCTGTACATTTTTGCATGACAATTTGCAATAACAATGAAGTCTGGCCTTAAAAGTCAAACGCATGACTTGTTGATAAGTGCAGACCCCCAGTGCCAGTAGGCGTTATGGAATGATTCCATGCACACGAACATACAAACCAGTGATCAAGAGGTTGATGGTCTCCTCCGTTGCTCCCACAGCTTCCTTCTACGGCTGGGCTGCGCAGGCTGCCTGGACTACTTCACAGCACAGGGCCTAACCAACATCTACCAGATTGAGAACTATAACATGGAGGTGAGCCCTTGCCTATCCAACAGCAGTCATTTGATGGGTTAGAGAGAAGAGTGGCACCGCCTGCGAATACTAACGCTCCCCTGTGTAATGACCATTAGGACCTGTCCAGGATGAAGATCCCGGCAGAGTTCCAGCACATCATCTGGAAGGGCATCATGGAGCACAGACAGGTCATGGATTTTTCCCCACCTCCCCACATAGTGCGCACCACCAGCGGCGCCTCCACCGTCAGTGTGGGCGCCTCGGAGGCCCGCGGC
This sequence comes from Scophthalmus maximus, assembly GCF_022379125.1. NCBI lineage: Eukaryota > Metazoa > Chordata > Actinopteri > Pleuronectiformes > Scophthalmidae > Scophthalmus > Scophthalmus maximus. The sequence continues at coordinate 20,394,369 of NC_061527.1, read as the reverse complement.
GAGCGCGTCATTGACGCCGTGCGCTTCACCTTGCGTCAGACCATCTCCTTCCCGCCGCGCGACGAGTGGTCTGACTTTTCCTTCGACCTGGATTCTCGCCGCAACAAACAGCAGCGCATCAAGGAGGAGGGGGAGTGAGACGACCCCCGCAACGCCCCGCCCCGCCCCGCCCCCCCTCTCACCCCCCCTGCCTCGTCCTCCATGTTGCCACTTCTCATTTCACGCCTGCTGTTGGAACATTTCATTTTTGCAAACCTGGTATTAGTGCAAGTCCTGCTGAGAACCAAACACATATAGAAATGCACTTATTTTTCATTGTTGTTCCCTTTCTCCTGCTCGCAGAAATGAATGGTGTCGAGCAAATGTGCATTTTATAATGTTCCAATTTCTTGAGAGCACTTAAGAAATGCTGAGTATTTCATGATTTGCTTTGAGGTTGTGTTAAAAGTGTCCCATGATTCATTCCCGCGTTAAATCATGACTGGAACCTGAGGTTGCATTAAAGGGCTTATTAGGGCTTATATTTCTGCTATGGGCCGTAGCAAAACGTGTATTTTAGTCTGTAATACTTATAAGTTTTCACCGTTATGGTTGTACATGTTAAGTCAAGTTCACTGGTTCTTCATTTGTGGCAGAAGTCAGCATTGATTGTATACATTTCAAACATTTCCTGTCAGAAGTATTATGTCAGTTGATGGGCAATTTGTTTTCTACCGTAGCTTTTATATTTTTTTTGCGAGTCAGGTCGCGAAGTATGTGTGCTTCAGTGACAGACGGTCGTTCATTTGATGTAGCCATATATAGGCCTAATGCTCTTGACCCAGTGTTTTACAGTACGGTGATACTATGACTGATGTTTTCTTTGTCCCTGTTTTACTGCTGGTTGCGATTGCATATATAAGTATGCCTTTTAAATTCATGAACCATGTTTTGGTTAGAGGTTGACTTCATTTTATAACTGGCCAAAACCTAAGATATAAAAATGTATATAAATTTGTATAGTTCTTTAATGAAAGTCTCCCAAAAAGGAAAATGCATGATTTTCATCATGGAACAAGGCATACTGATGTGAATATTACACGGGAGTATGGATTCAGAGGAGTGCGTGCAGTGTGTGTGTGGGTCCTGCATCAGCCCGCAGCCCATTTTTCAACATCGTTTCAAGTAGCCAGCGTCGTTAGAGAGCAGAAACATTTGCATCTTCATATTTTTGTACAATGTATTGTAAATATGTGGCAATATACCAAGGGTATTTGATATAAATCTGAAATAAAAAATATCCATACTTGCTGTATTGCATGTTAATGCTTCTTTGTGTCACGTTTTTGAGTGTGTGGCTTCATTAAAACATGAACTCACAAAGACTACGGATGAAACATGCAGACACAACTACCCTACATTTCATAACTTTACTCACTACATACTAACATTTGAATGAAATAATCTGTCTTTTTGAGATGACGACAGTTGTAAGAGACGTTTCTGAGATGAATTGAGGGACTCAAAGTGTCCTTCACTGTTAAAATTGAAGTAGACCGACGTTTGTCGCTTTATTGATAGTTGTCCGGCTGCACCAACACAGTTGTCGGTGCAAATTCTCAAATATCGAGAGGAAAGAAATGTTCCTGCAAACATCACAGTGACGAGATAACACACACACACACACATGCATGCACTTCCCTCCATCTGACAGTAGGGGGAGTAAATACAGGTGAACTGGAGATGTGATGGGGTGAAACACATTTGGCCAAAAGCACACGTTGAACCTTGACCTTTATTCCTGCTGAGTGTCACCGTTGGTAGACTTGCAGCTCACCAACTCACTTTGTATATGCAAATATTTACACAACACAGAATTTGAATGTGTGCACTGACGCAGCTCAAACGCGCATGTCTGGGCAGAACAGTCGACTCACATTATGTACACTTTCAGAAAAATAAGCATCTTTTTACACAGTTCACATTTTATACAGCCTGTGACAAACGCTGCGATCAAGTCTGAGCGGGGACGACCCCTGGTCACTCGATCTCGGCCACGTGAGCCACCTCCACCTCCATGGTCTGAATCACCTCGGGGGCCTCCTCCAGTTTGCCCCCCGTGAGGCCCTGCTGGGCCAGGACGTAGTTAACCACTTGCATGATGCCCTGATCTGACAGCGTGGCCAACGAGCTCTCGTCCTGGACGTCCTGGACGGCCTGCACGGCCTCCACGGTCTCCTCCGTGATCAGCACCGTCTCAATCTCCTCGGAGGGCAGCTGCTGCTGCTGCTCTGCGGGGCGAAGCTCGGGGGGCAGGTCGGACGCCAGGATGCTGACGGCGTGCTCCACCTGGGTGCCCTGGTTGTGGAACTGCAGCGTGTCCTTCTCCAGCATGATCTTGCCGGGCAGGTTGTCGCCGTGGTACTTGGCCATGTGCTTGCGCAGAGTGCGCGCGTCGATGTGGGCCTCCTGGCACATGGGGCACACGTACGGCCGCTCCCCGGTGTGCGTACGGACGTGGCGCTTGAGGGAGCGGGCGTCGGCCCAGGCGACACCACAGGTCAGACATTCGAATGGCTTCACTCCTAGGGAGGCCGAAAAATGATCAGCGCTGTGAAAATGACTCAAACATATACGACTGCACACAAACACACAAAGTCCCGAGTCTCACCCTGGTGGTTGTTGATGTGGCGTCGATACTCCCGCAGCTGAGTGAACTTCCGTCCGCACTGCTCACACTCCCGCTCCAGGTTCTGCTTCACTCGGCCCTTCTTCCCATGCGTGGCCTTTTTGACGTGCCTCCTGAACAGGGCCTTCTCGAAGAACTCCTTCCCACACACGTCACACCTGCGGACACAAATACACACGTTTAATATGCAGCGATGTTCCGGGCGCCGAGCTAACTGAGAGCGAAGCGCGGACTCGGGTCCTCTGAGACTCACTTGTAGGGCTCGGCCACGCTGTGGGACTTGACGTGGGAGTACCAGTCCTTCTTCCAGCTGTAGCACTTCCCGCACACCTGGCACTGGAAGGGCTTCAGGCCCATGTGCTTGTTCATGTGCTGCTGGAGATCTTTGGCTTCGTAGAACCTCTTGTCACAGCTGCAGGAAGGGGATCAAAGTGGAGTGAGGGGGGGGGGGGGGGGTGTATTTCAAACTCGTCTCATGTGGACGCAAAGGCGAGCGGCTACTCACTGAGAGCAGGCAAACGGCCGGACGTCGGGTCGGGGCTGGTGCTTCTTCATGTGTTTGCTCAGAGCCGAGGCTCGGTGGAAAGTGGCTCCGCACGTGTTGCACAGGTACTTCGATTCACCTGCACGTGAAGTTCAAGGTGAAAAGGGGGAAAACAGCTTTGCGTTAGTGGTTGAATTTAGGGCGGAATCTGAGCGACGTGCAGAGGATTAAAGGGTTCAGTTCCTGCTTTGACTACGATACAATTATGAGGGGTAGAAGTTTTCAATGCTCCCAGTTTGGAAATCTAGCATTTTTAAAAACTTAACTGCTATTTCCACAAAAGAGGACATGATCTTCTCATTTGATTGCTGAGACCAGAACACACATATTTTATTGACCTCCACTGTACTGACACGGTGGGAGATATCACAGACGGGTAACTCAAAATAAGAAGAAAAAAAATAATACATGAAAAATATGAGTGCATATTATTATTGATTATTTTCTCGTTTAATCAATTATTTGTTTTGTCCATAAAATGTCAGAAAGTGGTGGAAAATGACGATCGTGTTTCCCAAAACTCTAAGATGATGTTTTGTTTTTTCCAACCACCAAATATATTTAGTTTACTGTCACAGAGGAGCAAAGAATCCAGAAAATATTCCCATTTAAGAGAATTTTGACCATTTTTTTTCATAAAAAATACTTGAAACAATTAATGGGTTATCAAAATAGTTGGCAATTCATTTAGTAGTCGATTACTAATCTGTTGCAGCTCTATAGATTACCTTCTGTTCATTAACCTGAATAATCTCACTATTTCAATTGGGTAAGAATGAAAATTTAAGCAAAAGCTTCCAGACCTTAAACATACTTGACCTACAAAAACAGAGCTGTGATGTAACATAGCTGCCAGCCAATCAGAGACAAGAATTTTCAGGGCCCTGGTATTACCGTTTTGGGCAAACTTAGCCTTTAAAGGATAATAAAGTGAGTACAGTGTGTGTGTCTGTGTACCTGTGTGAAGGCTGGTGTGCTCCTCCATGCTCCTCTTGCTCACGAAGGACTTCTTGCAGAATTCGCACTGGAACTGCTTGGTGACGTCGTGCAGCGCCCGGTGCATCTTTAGGCTGTGCTTGTGGGCGAACGTCTTGCCACACACCTTGCAGGAGTGGGGGCGCACGCCCGTGTGGGACAGCATGTGGATCCGCAGCGAGTACAGCTTCGGCAGGGTCTTGCCGCAGATGTCGCACACAAATTCCCTCTTGGTGTACGTTGAGGAGTTATTGTCGTCCAAGTCGCTGTCCGCCTTCCCCTCTGAGCTGGGCTCCACCGAGGGTTTCACGACGGGGGCCCGCTGGCTGCTCAGCTGCTTGTGCCGGGCCAGGTGGGCACGGAGCGAGGCGGCGTACTGGAACTCCTTGCTGCAAAGCTGCGGTGAAAAAAAAAACATGTTGGTGACGAGGTGCTTGTGTTGATAAATCACACGCGACACGCTGACCAACACCGGTACTTACGCTGCACTTGTATCCGCGAGCTTTCTCGTGTTTTAGCGCGTGCATGATGAGAGCGTAGCGCCTTTGGAAGGACATGCCGCACTCGGAGCACTTGTGCTCTCCGTCTGCAGCACCCTCTGCCGGAGGCTGTTCGTGGCTGCTCCCAGTCTCTGGCGTCGCCGCCACCGTCTCCTCTGTCCTGACCTCTTCGGTTGCCGCTGCGCTCTCCGCGCTCTCCACCGCGTCAGCCTCGGGTTCTGCCCTAGGCTCGGACATGGGCGCTCCTTCAACCTGACTCTCCACCGGATGCTTTGGAGGTCTTCCCCTCTTCCCAGGCCTTGGACCCACCTGCGATAACATTTTATCTACTTGAGCAAATATTCACTCTTAACAAAACACATGATGGAAAATGTCAGTTACAATGTAACAACGCACCTTAGGGGTGGTGGCACGCGGTGGTGTCAAACTTTTCTTCGCCTCCTCTTCGTCCTCCAGCCCCATATGCAGACGAGCATAACCGCCCTCCGCCATGGAGCGCTGCCGGAGTCTTCTTTTGGTCCGGTCGTCTGACGTCATCTCCTGCTTGTCTGCGTGGCCTTCGTCGGCGGAAGGATCCTCTTCCTCCAGTGGCATGAGCTCCTCCACCTCCACCTCCTTTTTCACTTTGGCCGGACGTCCTCGTTTGCGTTTCGGGGGCACAGGTGCCGATTCCACTGTCTCCCGGGGCGACACTGCCGCTTCAGCGACGGCAGCGGGTGCCAGTGGGACGACCTCGGAGGGGCTCACTTTGTCCGGGTCCACGTTTGGGACCAAGGCTTCCGCCTCGGCGGCCTGCGGCTGCTCCATCGCCAGGCAGGCAGACACCACGGCGATGGACTCGCTGGCTCCGGCCTGTCCGCTGTGGGTGACCACCGTCATCGTCTCCCCGTCTTCTCCTTCTGCACTGCGTGAGATCAGGGTGACAGTTTCTCCTGGCTCCGCCTGTCCACTGTGAGCCAATAGAGTCACTATTTCACTCTCGCCAGGCTCCCCTTCGTGCACTGCTTCTCCCTCGACAGCTTCAGTAACAACGGCAGTCGGCTGTTGGACGCAAGCCTCCTTGGTCGGTGCAACAAAAGCCAAGGACTTGTCCGTTACAGTGTCAGCAACGTCGGTGACCACGGCGTCACCGTCACTGTGCATGGTCACCACGTAGGCGCCGGACTCGTCACTTAAGCCCTCCTGCGGAGCCGGTTGGCTCGACACCACGGTGTGCACGTCTCCTCTCTGATATACCGTCAGCCTCTGCTCCTCCACCTGCTTGTGCACGGACTCACATATCTGCAGCACCTCCGTCATAAGCAAATGCCGGGCCAGGTTGGCGATTTCTGCCATTATGCCGAAATTGAACGTGAGCGTGGAGGTGTACGCAAAGTCCAGCAATGGCAGGAAGCTGGCTTTGGTGAAGCCTGGAGAGAGAAGATGGAAAACGGTTCAATTTGAGCCAACGTGCAGAGCGCTGAGACACGGCAAAAAGAAACAGACCGGGAGGCTCACCGGAGAGGTCGACCACGGCTTCGTGCGTGGACATGGCCCCTTTCTCGAAGAAGAGCTCGTTGAAGTATTCGCTGCACGCCGCCAACACCGCCTTGTGCGCCCGGTACTCCTCTCCCTCGATCAGCAGCGTGATGTCACAGAAGTGATTGCTGAGACGCTGCTGGTTGAGTTTGTCCAGCATGGTCTGGCTGTGTCTGGACAGGAACTGATTCACCTCACCTTTGCTGTCCACCTGGAAACACAACACACACATACACAAGACACACAAAAATTTTAACATTAACAAAAAAAGGCAGCCGATGTCACACCGGTCTAGTTATTAGGGCTAACACGCAATGTCGGAGACTTACGAAGACCAGTTCGTGCTTGGCCGCCGACTTGGCCAACCTGGATTTCGGATGGGAAGACGAGTCAGGGAAGAGCAAGCCGTCGTCTCCCCCTTCCTCTTCTTCGTCCTCCTCTTCTTCGTCATTGGCGCCGGCGGCAGCCCGCCGCCTCCCTGGCCGGGAAAACAGGCGAGGTCCCGAGCCGTCGTCGGCGGTCCGCCGGCTCTGACACTGAGCACACTCTCTGATGTGGTCTTTCACATGCTTCAGGATACCTGAGTCAGTAGGAAAAAAAAGAAAAAAAAGGACGGGTCACTCACTGCTACAACCAGCCATGGTGTTTCTGTTTACAGGGGCTTGGTGGTCCTGTTGAATAGGATTGCTTTATAGAGAGTTGTCCCCCCTTTTTCCTCTCCTGTCCATTACATTTATATCAATGAGGGCTATTTGATTTATTAATTTATTCAGTGAATATTTCCCAATCACTTATAAAAAATATATATGACTATAAAATGTCAGAAATGTGCAGAAAATGTCCAGCAAAACTGCCCCTAACCCCAAAATGACAATGTAATACCGCTACAAAGATATTTAAATAACTTCCACAGAAGAAGAGCAAATCCAAACATTGACATTTAAGGGGCTAAAAGAAATTACATAACATTTCAACATTTCAGAAAAAGTCTGAGTGGTGCATTCAAGTGCAATCGTGTAGTTTGTCCAATTGCTCTTTACTTCTCAACAGTGCTGGGATTACATATAGCAAGGTCCGACTACAGACACAGCACTTCAACTAACCACTAGATGGAGACAGAGAGTCACCGTGTGTGTGGCGGACACGGGTGGTGGAGAACATGGTTATTAGTCACGGGTTTATGTTTACACCGGTTCACCGGCTGATTTCCTCGCGTCGCGCTGCCTCGGTGCCTCACCTCTCCACCAGTACTTCTGAGAGATGTACTCCCAGGTGAGCTGCTGGTTGAGGTGGTCCCCTCCTTCCAGGATGTGCGCCTCGTTGATAAGTTCCTTCCTCCGGCCGTCCTGCAGCACCACCTCCAGCTCCGTGAACTTGTTCTGGCCCCTCAGGCGACGCTGGTAGAACAACGTCCCGCTCCTCACCACGTAGCAGGTGGCCGCTTTGCGGATTTTTCTCTTGGTGTTGCCGGGCGTCCCCGGCGCGTACGGCTCCCGTTCATCAGTCAGGTAGCGAATGATCGCCAAGTAGCTCTCCTCACACGACATCGCGGCTCACCCGCGCTTTTTCTGTCAGAGTTACGGGCTTGTCTCGAAGAGGAGAGCCCTCTTCGGACAAGTAGAGAGGAGGTATAAATTTTAGACGCCGCTCAGACGGGATATAGCGTATATTCGAGATGCCACAACAACATTTCGAATTGTTTCCAAGGGTGGAACTGCAGTTCGCCGCCGTCAGGGTAGCCTTGCCCGAACAGACAAAATGGCTGCTGCACAACCGGATCCTGCGTAAGCGATGGCGGAAGCACGAGCGCAACAGTGAGGTTCCGGAAGTGAAAATCCCATTGATTTTTCCCATTAACATATTGATTATTAGCCATCATGTCGTAACCATCCAAGGTAGACTTACCGCGAGCTACGATACTGTGAAACGATGGTATATGCACCCGTATAAGCCACATGTTCGTATGTTATCAACCTGATTTTAAGAAAAAACATGTTACATTGGCGATGTCATTAAGGAGTACTACACTACCCACAATCCTAAAGTGTAACATCGACGAATCCGTGATTGGTGGAGCGCGTTGTTACCATGGACACGTGTACTACACGCGCGAACTTCAATGTCGTCTAGTGATGCTGCGTTCCGTACAGGTTCCATACCCATATATCTTTAATAATACGTTTTTAATATAGATATATGTTGTCGATCCATTATACATTGGAACTAGAAATGACAGACCTCCGAGTTGGAGGTTGCAACTGGAACGCCCCTCCGAGTCGGAATTCAAATCCGAACCCCGACTTCCGGGTTCAGAGTATAGACTACATACCCAATACATTACAAGACTGTTATCAACAATATAAACACTATATTAATGATGATGAAGGTTAAATTCAAGAATAAGCACGCTAAGCTGTCGATTGAAAGTAGTTGGAAAGGCATTCGCAATGGCTTATGGGATGAGTAGTTCAATCGCACTATAAATAGTTGTACATAATTATACTTTGCCTTTTTACCGTGTTCCACTTTTCTTTTTTTGCTCCGAATATTATTTTTTTTTGCAACGATTTATCCCGTAGTTTATTGGCTTGGTTCCAGGCCTAAAACTCTTCATATAAGGATTTTATGAAATGCCAATGGAGCAAATGAATGGGGAAATTCACTTCCGGAACCGGAGCCGTTCAAAAAGTGGGCGGTCACCGTTGAGCTCTAGAGGGCGCTGTCTGCAAACTTATGTCACCACAGTCAGAAAGGCAACACTCCGTTTTTTTTATTTATTTATATATATACACAGCTAATGTCTTCTCTTATTTGTTAGGGGGTTGGGGTTAGTTAATTAATTTAATCATTATTTATAAACATATATGTTTCTACTTATTGCTGGAAATTATATGTCTCTGTCTAGCTAAGGCCATAACATATTTTGTGGTGCCTGGTTGTATATGTTTTTTGGGGGGTTAAAAAAAACATTCAGAAGATCATACATCACTTTTATCAGTTAGTGGTGTTTTGATTCGCTCGGTGCCGCCACTGTGGCAGCCACATGTTGAATACAGAAATGCTGTGTCATGTCAGGCCTCTGCGTCTCGGTCGACTGTGATGTTTACCGACCGTTTTTTTCCCCTTTCTTGTGCTGGAAGAGTTTACACTCACTAACCGCTTACTTACACACACCGTGCACGTAATGATGCAGTTGAGTGTTGCATTGCTTAACCATTACCTGCCAATAGGAGACAGAGTAAATTTGCTTTGGGCTTATCTATTACAGGCTGTTAATTAAAAGCCAAAGCACAGTTATTAACTCTAAATTGCTAACTGTCAGTGAGAAGGCAAGCAGAGCAAGCTCCGGTGTAACCTTCAGTCGTGTTCATCGGTGAAGTGTAAGGCGGCTGTTTTTAATTCTGACCTCCTAATCCTGTAATCCACTGCACGGACCCTCCACTCCTTTGCTCAGACTCTCCTTTTTGTTGTCCAAGTTAAAATCCAAGGACGATGGAACATTTTCCACTGTTGCCCCCCCAGCTGTGGAACAGTTCACCTCCCACTGTCAGGTTTTCCCTCACTGTTACCATTTTAAATCCTGTCTCATTTGCTTTTTAGTTAACACAGTTGCTGTTTTAAAATAGGGGGGGGGGGGGGGGTCAGAATGGTGAGTAAAGTCGTGATTTACTTCTCGCATGAAAGTATTCTCTATATTCTATTAGTCCTTGGAAAAAGACCCCCCATCTGTCTAATGTGAAAGACCCTGCATTCCCTTGTATGTCCTTAGAAACACATAAAATCTGCATAAATATCTGGTTCACTTGTCAAAAGTGCAGATGCGATAACTTCCTCATAGTCATATTTCTGTACACAACTGATTACACATTTATCCTCAGTCATGGGACAGGCATCCTGAGTGTCACTTATCTCCCTGCGACTTTAGATAAGTCTTTCCAACAGATCAGGCGATTGTAAGAAATTAGGTTAAATCCAAAATACTGCTAAGATTTATGGGGAGGACATTGATCCTAAACCAAAGCAATGAGGAAAAATTTAAATCATGATTGCACAAGAGGAAAAGACAGGAAGGCCCTGTGGTCATTACAACGGATCTTCTGGGAAGCATGAATGTCTGAACCAAATTTTTAGACACGCAATTCTGAAAGAGTGGTGGGCTGCATCTCCTCGGCTAACTTGTTTTGCCTGTTAACCCCAACTCAAAATGTATTCTACTTATTATCATCAACAACAGAGAAAAGGCTGCAAAACGTAAAGTTGGAGAAGAATGAACTGGCAAATGTCTGGTATTTTTGCTCAGTAGATGAAACTGGAGGGGCGGGGGGGGGGGGGGGGGGGGGGGGCGACGCGATTTGTTGCTCATCCATGTGTCACATACCAGACTCGCTATCAAATACCGGTCAGTGATGTTTTTCACCGCCACATTCCAGCTCTACGCAGACTGGACCAGCTGAAGCTGCAGCGTTTGAAATAACACATTTGTCACTGGTGGCCACGTTACAAACGTGGGACACTTTTTTGGAGAGTTGGTATTTATTTGCATAAATTAAAAAGAACATTCTCTGTGGCCTGAGTTCAACCCTGACCACAAACCGGTGGCTCAACCTTTAACAATGGCTTCACAGCTTGTCTTTCATCCTCAGTTACCACAGAAGTGAGTCCGAACTTCTTCCTTACATGCACAAAGAAAAAACAAAACGGTGCACTTTTATTTTGTTGTTCATGTCTTGTTTCATTTCCCATACAGAGCTGATGCGGTTTGGTTCCCCCTCCAGTTAGGCAGAGGTTGGATTTTGACACCTCAACACATGTATCCGAGTATTAATATGAAGCCACAAGACCCAAGGGATCCATGTCCCAACACCAAAGGACCCCCTCAAAAGGATCATTCTCCAATGGGTCAGAGCTATTTTGGGCGGCACAAGGTGGACAGACATTCATTTTAGGCAGGTGGTTTTAATGTTGTGGCTGATCGGTTTATGTCAATGTCTGACAAAGCTGCCTTTGTTTGGTCTCACCGTCACCACGCGACTTGATGGTTGCTCTGCACACCCTGTCACTGCTTCCCGCCGGGGTATTTGGTCTCGCATTCATTCCATCCTCCTTTTGTGCAGGTTTGACGGTACAAAGGCGCAAGCGTCCATGACTCAAAACAGGAGGGTGGCTGCAGGTTTCAGAAAGGTAAAAACATTGACACACTCTATATGCACAGAGGAGGAAAGTGCAAGGCCACAGAGTTCAACTCCTCTAAAAGCAGGACGCTTTAAGGTGGACTCTGACATTTTTTGGAAAGATGCTCATTTGCCGCCTTGTTGAGTTTCACATGGATGAACCAGCTAACATCTGTAAAAATGAATAAAACTCAATGAATACACCTTCCTACCAGCACCTTGAAAAGAAATAGCCATGTTCTGTCCAAATGTAACTGCTCCTTGCAGGAAATATAATTCATCTGCAGTTGTTCACCTTGTATATGGACAAATGCCACTTTAGGGTAAAAGTATGAATTCATTAACAAACTGATTGTTTTGTCACTTTGAAACTGGGCCACCAAATGCCCCTGAAGGCTTTGACATTTTCCTCAACATCTAGAGTGGATTCAATGCGGAAAATACCGTCATCGTTTTTTTTTGCTGAGAAAACGGAACATTATTTTAAGTATATGACACAATTTTTCATCACATAAGCATGTTGGCATTTAAATATTTACTTTTGCCGTTGTCTTTATCATTTTTTTTGGTATGTATAATCAATGTATGTTTATGCGCGTGACCTTCAATATAAAACATAAAACAAATGCAGACGAATGAAACTTCATGTCGGGCCCTCCACTCGCTCACTAATGACATTGTACCTGGTTTGTTTAACCCAAACAAAACACATGTTCAGGACAGTTCCTCAGCAGGAGGCCCCAAAGACCTGTAGATCACATTTTTTAACATTTACATAATCTCCAAGTGCCTTGGATTTTCCTCCTCCTTCGTGACACTGTCGCACGTTATCTACATCAGGGCTGTGTTGAAGTGCATATTATTGTGATAAAGCGATTATTTGCTTTAGTGCAGTGTCCAGTTGCGACATGCCAGGATGTTTGTGTCTGTAACCTCCCTCTATCTTCATCACTTACATTGTCAGTGGCGAAACCATTAGGGAATGACCTGACCTGTACGCTCCGCAGATTTAAGTATCACACAACAGTCCTTTACTAATCTCTAATCAGCTCTTTATCTCTGTGTTATTGCATCGCTTTAAGCTGTGTTTGAAAGTTGGAGCTGGCTCTCTGTCAGTGTTTTGTCTGTACGTTGACTAGATGAAAGTTTTGGGATTTGTGATCGATTTCCCAGCCAACTCATCTTACAGTTGTTGTTGTTGTTTTTTAACTTATAGCTGCAATAAAATCTGTAAAAGTCTTCATAGGCTGACACACTTGTCTATGCATTGGCCACTCTGATGCCCTCATAATTGACTTGGTCACTTTCATACTGAATTATAGAGAAGAAATGTAAAAGCCTCCTTTAATTGCCGTTTATGGTTTACTGTATATCTTACCACAGTTGTCCATCCTGACTTGGAAGCCTAATTGTCTCTCGGCTCCGCTGCCGTCACCACTGCTGCGTGTTTTGCGAGTGGTTCTTTGTAACAACCATACGTTTTGATGCATTATCTCAACCATCCAAAATGGTTTACACTTCACGTTCTCCCCATTCTTTATAACCTTGAAATGAGCGGGAGTGAACGTAGCCTCTGGGCATTTTACAGCAGAGAAACCGTACTGATCAGTGCCCCTATTACCCGCATGGTTGGCCATTTAGCACTTTACATATTTGCTGTAGAATCTTTTTTCCACTCTCAGTGAAGCAAGCCAGTATTGTGTGTACACAGAAGAATAAAGGCTTTAAATTCTCTGCTGTTTGTCGTTGAGCTTGAGTTTTGATCTTGATGTAAAATGATCCGGGCTGTTCAGGCATTTTACAGTCCTTGAATAACAAGTGTCTTACTTGTTTATGCTGATTCGCCATAACTCAGCCGGTCGAGGCAAACAGCTGTCCAACATGAGTCTGGTTCCGTCGAGGGTTTCTTCCTGTTAAAAGGGAGTTTTATTCACTCCGCTGTCACCGAGAGCCTGCTCATTTCTGGGAACTGTGGGGTTTTTCTCTGCAATATTGTAAGGTCTTACTCTTAGAAATGCCATGAGATAGTGAATATTGTGATTTGGCGCTATACGAATAACACTGAGTTGAAAATGTATACTTGTCTGTATTTGTTTTATATTATTATTATATTTGGTCTTGAATTGCAGACATATATCTACACGTGCACAGTCTCCATTACACTTCCATAGCTCATCAGTAATACTCTGATGAATACAAAAGGGAAAGTTGAACATTTATTCAAGTTCCGTCAGCCGATATCTAATCTTCCCTGTCTTTCTGAAATCCCCAAATCACTGGCCGGCTCTTCCTATGAAAACAGTGTAAATCCCCAGATGGTTGATGAAGGTGTCCCACAAGGTTCACTACTAGCCCCTCTGCTTCTTACTTTAATCTTAAGAAATATTTCATTATCAATTTCCAGCCGAGCACTGCACTGTTCATTTTTATGCCGATACCGTCTTATGCCCTCAACCGTAGGACACTGCAAAACAACCAGGCCTTCTTAGGCTACAGTCAGCTTTTGATGACGCCCAAACTACTATAATTAATTCAAAGCTTGATCTAAACTCCAAAATACACAACATTCAGGCATAAAACTTTGATTATCATTGCTCTGAGGTCTACAGTAATCTTAATTTGCTGCCAATTTGTATACTACTGTCTGTCCTCTTGCACTAATGGCTGTGAACGGTGTCTTAAAGGCCGTCACAAAGATTTTTGTGTCTGACCCAGACTCCTGAACAAGATAAAGGAGCCTGTCTGCCTCGGGACAAACACAGATGGGGAACCGAGCGAGAGGAGACTCCCTTATCTCTCATTGTCTTGCTCTCGCTGTGCCAAAGGCCAGATATAGTGATCGAAAGCTCGCTGCGGCTCCTCTGGCACTGGAGTACTTTTCCATTCCACACTGGCAGAGCAGAGGAGAACCTCTGTACCAGTTGAAAATATAGGCCGGGCACACCTGTAGATTAAGATTTTGGGCTCAGTGATAGAAGTGGGAGGAAATCTCAATTCAATGGTTTTTTTTTCGACACTGGCAATCACCGCCGTCTGTTCGAAGAGGCCGAGCTTTGCGACACAGAGGCCGTGAACGGATGACGGTGACGTAAGGGCTCACAGTCGCAGCGCAGCTTATGTCACCGCTTTGCTTATCCTTCAGACTTTTGTTGTCTGGCTGGCTCCGAGTGACTGATATTTTATGGGTATTTTCGGCAAACCGGCCGTATTATAGCCCCTGACCTTGTTTCTTGACTAGCCCCAAAGCCTCCCTTGCTCTTTTGGGTGCAGGAGAAACGCAACAAATCATGATTGCGGAGACAAGAAAATAGCAGTTATGGTTTAGTCAAACCGCACACGGAGGGAGCTTTGAGGCAAACGCAATATTGCGTCGCTCAAAATGTCCTATTTGTGCAATACAGATGACGTACAATACGATTACACATTAAAGGCTCCAAGGTCACCGTACAAACCAACATTAGTAGATAGTGGCACTTTGAGAAGAATGGTGAAGACCCCATGTATAGTAGCCAAAACCAATCATTCAAGCAAATTAAAGTTCACAGGTACATAGAGAAGACTCATGTAGCTCATGCTTTCTTTAGCTGCATTACCCAGCTTCAGCAGAGAGCCACATTGAGCTTTTCGTTGATTAAGAATTGAAATTTAGATTTTAATTAAGAGGAGGGTGGTGATATCGCTTCTTTCAAATGTAACACTGTCAGGCTTTAGATAGTATCTGGCAGATAAGGTCTTATGAACGCAGAGTCCCACAGTTCAGTGTGTGAGGTGCTGTGATCCACTTGGTCTAAAAGAACACACCTGGAAAAACTATGTCTGCGCCTTAAGTATGGAGGCAATTAGCTTAGCTTAGACATAAAGCAGACGGAAAATTGTAATATAACAAGATCGCTGTTGGTCACATAATATTCACCCTTGGATTTAACTATCTGGTCTGTTCCTGTTCAGTGATGTTTGTGTTAATAGTGTGCCATAGTGTCTTTCTTGTGTGCTTGTTGGTCACCGAAGAAATCTGTAATAAAGTCCAAATGAAATCAAAAAGGTTTTTCTGTCTGACAGGACCTTAGTCTGACCCAAACAAAAGTTGTAACAAGTGTGACCGCAAGACTCTTGTCTTGTTCAATAAGAATTAGCTCTATGAGATATAATGTGTTAATAAGTGAGAATTAAAGGTGCCGGTGGGCAGATTTTTTAAAAACTTCAAACGCATTTGGGCCGTTTTCCCCCTGCTCCCAAACTTTATGCTAAGCTAAGCATTAAAGTGTAATTGAGTGCACTTTACCATAAACACGGGGAACTGTGAAAAGAGAGACAATGAAAAGAACTGATGAAGCTTGAACAAGATATCTGTATCCACGAGGGCGTCGGATCACGGGCAACTGGACTTGGGCAGTGCTTTGTTGGGGCTCCACAGGCTGTTTCGATGGCCGTCGTTGAAACAGTTCTAAAGAGGATCATTAGAGTCGTTGGAGTCACCTTTGTCCACACGGGTGTTGTGGTCGCGAGAGGTCAAGTTGTTTTTAAGTGTCCTGGGAAGGGATGAAAGGACGTGTAGCGCTGTGGGCGTGAGAAAGATGCTATCTCAGGCCTCCTCCTCTGTTGAGGGAGGCTTCTTTCACTCCTCTTTCGAACCAGCCGTCTTCCCTGACCAAAACATGTACATAATCAGTGTCTACAAAGGATTGTCCATTGTCTTTTAGCCCAGTTCCGGCTTCGCACAACATGGACCTTCATCTAATTCTAATTCCTGTAATGCAGAGCACTGTAATTCACCATAAAAATGGGGAACGTGCAGAAGGAAGATTAATGAATAGAAAGTATGCAGCATGAGCAAGATATTTATACTTTTATTATGGAGTTATGCTTCTCCAGGCTACACCTAAGCAAAAACCTTCACACGTGTTGTTCAAATGTATTGGCCAAGCCATTTCTTCTTCTTTTTTTTTGAAGCACGTCTGTGTTTGTTTTTGATTTTAGTTTCAACCAGTCAGCTTGGTTGATGTGCTGAAAGTGTTACTGTGATCTGGATGTTGGCCGGTACAGTAGGCTCCTCTGCGAACCTTCTGTTGCCCCAAAAAACTCTCTGCATCTTTGGAGAAACACACAACTTGGCCCCCGGCATGTGTCGTGATCCGAAATAATGTATCCCACACCAGCAACCTTGGACAGACCTTCCATTTCCTTGTAAAGTTGCATGTCTGTGACCCCAGTTTGCAATGCATTTCCGCTTAAACTCGCAGTCTCTAGGTCCAAGCCACAATAACCCAGATGACATCATCAAGGTTATCTCTTAAACATTATACAGAGTACAGAGGCTGAGTATTAATTATTGTTTGACAGGTGAAATCGGTGAAGTGCTCCTTTAAAAGTCATTCAAAATCCTCTCATTTTGATTTACAGAGCCTTTCAGCTAACATTTACATACAGTATAAGTTTTTACAGTTAAAATGTTAGTTTCCAGAACGCCGACGTGTGTCCTGTGTGAGCATTGTTCCGTACCTTGTGATGAATTTTCTATATCCTGAGAAACTGCGAGAGTTCATCTAAACCCGGGGTCACGGCTGGATTCCGCACGGCTAAGATACAAGCACGTGCTCGATGGTGTGAGAGGAGCCTGTTATGTGTAACACAGTGCTGCTCGAGTCCTGCTCTTCTCTCTTCTCTCTGCCTGGGCCGCCGGCCAACAGGCAGATTAACACACTGACAAGCCCCAGTACATCTTTTTACACTCACAGTCTTGACCTTTCACCTGCAGGGACACACCGCAATGTCTGCCGCCACAAAGACTTCGCTCTCTGTGGCACCGTTTGTTTCACTTCCAGGCCTCCTGGAAACGCGGGCCACGAGCCAATCACGGCTAATGAGAGAAACAAAACAGCCATTGGAAATGTTGTGTGCGTAACATTTCCCGCTCAGAGTATGAATGAGTGGAAACACCAGTCGCTGGCTTACTCATCGTGGATCCATTCAGCTCCCTCCATCACAGACCATAAATCGTCCCAATTTATTCTGTATGTTTCACTACCAAGAATTCACCGGTATAAGACTCCAAGAGCAATAATGACGCTTTTGTCTGGAGGTGCGCTGCAAGCACAGAAAGTGAGAAAGCCAAAGGGACGGCTGGGAACCAGTAGGTCACTGGGATCACCTTACACCTCTTGTTCCCACAATGCCTTGGCTGCCTTCCCAAATCACAAACTTTTTGCTCCGCAGACCCAGAGGGGGAAAAAAGTGAGTAAGCTGTTATTCTTAACTTTAAATCACAACCAGCTCCTATTATCTGACACCATAATTTTGTGATCACAGGACGAACACGAGTTGACTGTGTAAACAAGTGCGGAGCTCCCTCCCGAGTGCTCAATGCAAAGAATCTTTCCCAAGAGTCAGCAACTGGGAACTTTAACACTCGGGAAGAAGAGAATACCCATCAGCCTTTTGTTCGTGTGTATCCCTGCGAAATCAATGTTTTTAGATCCATCGAAGACTCCACGTTGCTGACACAGTCAATCTGTTGAAGGTTGAAGTGCATCGACCAGGGCAAATGGTTCATAAAGTGAGATTTGATGCGCTTGGACTCTTATTGGAAATCCCAGGGTGTCGCTTGCTGTCAAGGACCCAAGATGAACGCTCAAAATCATGTCCTCATTTGTGACGACATATGACCTCATCTGCTGGAGCAGAGCGGAATCCTGGCCGAGGACACACCCCACGCTATTAACCTGTGCCGTGCCCAACAAGCCACAGGTTTTTACATGCTCCTTTTTGTCTTGGACCCTCCCATGGACACAAACCTCTGTATTTGTTGTATCGTACACCAACCAAACAAGAGATCTGTACAGATTGTACTTTACATGTTACCACATGTGGGCCAAATGAACATCCCCGTTGGTGGCCGTCCCAAGGCAGCAGTTAAAGTGTCAAGACTTGTTGGTATTTCACAATAAAAACATTTTCCCAATCCACTCACTCGCAGTCGAATCCCACAAAGAGGATGTCTGTCAAAGCAACCGACTCTGACCGAGCCAGCTATCCTTTGGCTGTTTTCAGCAAAACTTCCATACTTCTTCATTTCAATGTGAACAAAACCAAACAAATCATCAGAAGAGCCTGAATCCGGCTTTTAAAAATTGTTTGACGGTTTGAAAAGTTTTGACTTGAAAGATATTTCACCCCAAGAAATATTCCCGAGTTCCTCCGGATGGGTTCTGATTATTACTCAGAGTAACAAGGTCGTTGTTTCTAGAAATAAACATGTTTTTAAAGAAGTCTTTTTGTTTTTTAAATCTATAAGCCCTACACATGAGTTTCCATTTACTTAAATTCTTATAGGACAGAGGCAGAAAACCTAACAAAACAAAGGAAAACAGATATTTGGATTCACCCTTTACTGCTAACATAATTTTTTCCCCCTACTGTGTACATATTCTATGAACTCGCACCGCTATAACTTCGGCTATGTCTTCCTAGAAATGCAGCACATTTCTGCCACACCGACTTGGTCCGGCTGAGTTCTGGTGGGTTTAGCCCGCACTGCGCCCCTTGTTGTCAGACATGAAAAGAGGCAGCTGTTTTTGTCCTCAAGTGAGAGCAGTGTGAGCGGGCAGAGGCTCCCTAAAATAAACAGGCTATCTGTGCAGCCCCGGGGCTGGGTCAGGGTCACACTCCATGGTGTTCACTCGCTTGGGCTCTCCCCGCCTGCGTCCAAAACACAGCCCTCCACTTCTTCGCTGGCTGAGAAAACGGACCACTTCTCTCGAAATTAAAGCGGCGTGTCAGAAAAGTGATTGGCCCCAAAAAGTTTGATAAACGACTGTGCCTGATTCCATGTCTCCGAAGGGGGTCACCTTGTGCCCGGAGATGAATTGAAAAAGAGCTAGTCTACACTTCTTTCCATCTCATTTCATTGTCAGCTAAGTGATTTTGGAGGACAATAATTGAATATTATATTAACGAAAGATTGTATTTGCACAGATTAATTAGAAAACCCACACAATGTTATATTGAATGCTCAGATTCTAGTGCTGGTTTTCCAGGCCGTGCATTGCTAATGGGTGTTGTACAATAATGAACCCAAACCTAGACTGGAGCGAACTATATATATATATATATTTTTTATACAATATTTGGCGTGTGCAGTGCTAATAAGTGGCTGGGGAGTCAAATCTTCCTTTCGAACTTTGTTTGCAAGTGTCAAGCAGTGAATCGCTCGTCAAACGTCTCACAATTTGAATAGTACAGTGGCCAAGGGGGGCTCAATTAACTTTGACTTAAAAAAACAAACATGCAAATAGATAAATAGTCTGGTCTAACAAAACTAGTTTTTAAAATCTAGTTTTGCTTATTTTGGTCCATTCAGAAAGGTACTTAAGAGAAAAATGATTTAGTTTTTGCACCAGTCGGAGTTTAGAAACGGTATTAGAACATACTTTAGCCATGCAATGAGTTGAGTGAGTACTGACCAGTGCTAAAACTAATATTAGAAAGAATTTTCAGCACGAATGAAGTAACCTCTTATTTTCCGAGAAGCTATTATTTGTCCCATTCTTAGTTCTGGCTGCACAGAAGCTTCACTGGGTCAGAGCTAATGAACTCAGGCATTCAGCGCACCAGCTGGCTTCGGAGAGGAGAGAGAAGGACGTGCTTGGCTGTGAACACAAAAACATCACATGCTCTCCTTTTCTATTCAAACGTGATTTTTGTTTAAGAGGAATCATTGTGAGTACTACACGAGTGTTCTTGAATCATTTTCAAGTGCTATAATTCGCAGTAGTGCTTTCCATCAGTTATACTGGGAGTTCTGTTGTTTTCTGTCAACCAACTTATACCAAATAACAACATGCAATGTAGACATTGTTATTAGAAATAACATATTTCAAATTCAAATTCAAGACACTTTTATGGTTAACTCCAAACCTGTAATAAATCACATGCCAATGAATCACTACTTTCCAATTTTGCGCAGTTATATTTTATAATTTATACATATTCATTTAGACTCAGTGATGCATTTTTATGAGCGTGGTTCTTGATGTTCGTGACGTTGGGAGAGTCTCAATGCCAAAAGGCTTTCGTGACACGTTCACATTTTTTATTTTTTTCTTTGGGAGGACTTTGTATGTAATTGCGCGACGGGAAAAATCCACTTTAATCTGAAGAATAAGGATTGTTATTTTTTAACAAGGCTTTTCTTTCAACATGTATAGTATATGATGCCAGTTTACCTAAGTCTGTTTACTGTAAGTTGAGTGTTTTGAGGGCACTACATCCTTCGGTATTTCCAACAGTTGATTTCCTTTATATTTCCTCAAAAGGCAGAAATATAATGCGAAAAATAGGTATGCGTTAGGATCTACTTAACTGTTGACCGTCGAGGCATAAGTCAGCGCATTCTGTTCAAAAACAGGAGCAGGTTTTCATCAAATCTTAAATCCCCCCCTTTCTACGGGGCTCTGTTGCCATAAATGTATACTCTTAATTCTGTGATGGCTAACTGCAGATTCCAAGAGTGATTGCAGCTAGGAGACTTACGCTTCCGTGGGTCCTCCTGTAAACTGTAATTACAGGCAGTATGAATATTGTTTTGAAAGGATCGTTTTTCATCCCGCTGTAATGAAAACGTGTCGGAGGGCAGAGAGGACAGAGCGGGACAATGTATCCCCCGTCTTTTCCGGCTCAGGGAAGGCAGGGCTTCCACCGCAGGGACAGTGGATCTCCGTGGACCGGAGGCCCCTGCGAGCGTGTGGCTCGCCACCAGCCACCGGCTCAGGGGACAGCTGTGTTACGCTGCAGTGGTTGGCCCTTTGCCCTAAGACAGCAGTTGCCATAAACAAACAGCGCCGAGAGCTACTGGCCCAGTCCCCAGCTCTTTTGGGGACGGTGCAGTAAGGCCTGCTAACCTTCAACCAGCCCACTTCATTAAGTTTGAATAGACTTTAACTACACTTTGGAGAGTGGCGCTACAGAATTGCTGCTTGTCCTGTCCAGAATAAGTAGAATGAAAATGAGAACAGTGGCTGCCAGACACTACTTTTTTTTCTTCTTCCATATTTGCTGTTACTGGTTAAAGTTCAGAGGAGCACCACGTATAGCCAAGTCAGAAAGTTGGGGAACATTTAAATAGTCAAGCACTCAACTAATTGAGATAAATGGGGTTTTTGCCAGTCAATGGCAAGAGAACAGTCTAAAGGATGTAAATGGGTTTTTACGAAACAATCCAAACTCAAGGTCCACTTACTAGCTTTTGCCAGAGCTATCGACACATAGGTCTTCATCATCGCAACGAAGTTTGCTCATGTGTCATGAAGATGGATTTGTTGACACACAAGCTCAGTGGCTCTTGTGTTTTTTTCAATCTACTATTTTTCAAAAAGGTACCTAAGTGCCTTTTCCCCCCCTACATATTTGTTTTAACAGTTCCTTAAAGGAATAGTTCAACATTTTGAGAAAATCAACAGTGTACTTGTTGAGAGTTAGATGATAAGATTGACATAACTTTTTGTGTCTGACTTACAGCTAGTCTGGCTCTGTCGTAAGGATAAAAAAAGAAGAAGAAAAGAATTAACAGCAATATTTTCAGGTAATGTTCGGATTAAACAAACTAGGTGTAACTTGTTAATCAGTAGGCATCAGAGCCAGTCACGCCAATGCATTTCCCAAACTATTGGATAATTCCTTAAACATTGTATACGCATATATTATTTTTTTTATCAGGGAAAATATCACACGTCACAGAACTGATTCGGCGTTGATATGATATATGATATATATCCCTGATGCCGGGGCCCCCACACTCTTTCTCCAAGTGCTCTGTTATGGCAACATGCAGTGTTGAGTTTACTCTCAGCCAAGTTGAGCTCGAAGGAGCTGTTGATATCATCACGGCTGAGTTCCTCCTCTCTGTCCTTTTGGAAGGCTTACGCTCACGCATAGCTAGATGATCCTTTTCTCCCACAGTTTTCTCCGGATGATATTGTACTATATTTGTATTCAGTTACTAATACTAAGGCAATTTTGATTAATATACCTATTCAATTATAAACATCATACTCTGTTATTAGTTTTTTTGCATCATGTTAGACCTCTTTTTGTCATCTTGTCAAAAAACGAAACAACAAAATGAACATATACAGGCTATTATTCCTTTACCTTGCAAAAAACATCCTATGTGCAGAGTGAACAAGAGTAATGTGAGGGAGCACAGTCAAATGAGTTCCACTACAGTATACAGTTGTGATTGCCAAACCGAACAAGGCGCTTTTATTACAGGAGCAATGTGAAGTCGATTGAAAGCAGGCGGGACACATTTCATTGCATGCGAAGCTCACGGTGTCAGAGATTCCGAAGGAGCCCCTTTCATCACTTCCAACACACCTTTTCTTTCCATCTTGTGAGAGTGAACGAGGTGTTTTTGCGTGACCTCGGCCATGAGGCCGTGGAGCATGGAGCGCAGCATCAAGTAATTGAGTTTGTTTTGTAAAACCACTTTCACGTGTTGCCGAAAAGACTCCCAGTTCCTCCTGCAACTAAATGAAAAAACACTTGAGCCGTCTGTAAGTGTGTGGTGGGGCCCAAATCCCCTATAGACACTCTGTGTTAATGTTTATTTTAAGAGTAACCTTTATATGAACAGTCATATTGCATGCTAGACTAAAAAAAACAAAAAAAAAACTGTGATTACACAGGCATGTATCTCATGCCTGCGGTTAGTGGTTTTATTACTAGAAAGTACATGAATGAAAAACATGAACCATATCAGTTCTGTGTAATGTCAGTGTTATGTCTTTATTTAAATGTGGGAGTAAATATGTATTTTAGTTCTGACTGAGATGTATGGTTCGGGAGCAATGCTGCAAATCTACAAATTCTCAAATTCACAGTCAAAGTCTGTCATTCTGCACAGGATGTACTTCCATTGCCGATCTCTGAAACAAAGTGAAAGACAAAAGCCCGTCAGTAAAGTTATCACAAATTGCCAAGTTTTTTGCCCATAAACTATATGTTTCCTTATGCCCCACAACAGAGACCCTTTCTTCCCACTCAGCCATGGCAGAATTGTAAGACTTTTTGGTTATACTCAAGATCTAAACCTCTGCCGCGTGCGACCACAAGTCATTCAGTGGGGAAAGCAGATGTTTTGAACCAACCTCAGCACTCCACTGAAGGTGGTCTGAGCACCTCGGATGAAGTAGCCATAACTAGGGACCACCATCTCGGCCTCTTCTCTGTAATATTCAGGATTGTCATTGGTCTTCCTGCGGAAAAGCAACAAATGTTTGAGAAAAAAAAACTTTTTTTGCCCAAAGTTGAGTATTAATGTGTGAACCTTCAAAAGACTAGTTTGACATTTTGGGGAACACAGAGTTGGATGATGAGATTGACACCACGCTCATGTCTGTACGCTAGACCGGCCCTGTCCAAAGGAGAAAAAGAAAAGAAAAAAAGGCTCAGGTTTACAGGTGGTCATGTTGCGGGACTGTTTCTTGGCCTGGGGGCAGTGACTTCTCAGCACAAGCAACCCTGCAGCCAAGAAAAGAGTCTGGCACGTGACCTTTGTAAAATCCAGGATGTGTTGAATAATGAGCCTTAGAAATGTTGGTTGGTGGACTTTGATAACTTTGGAAAGAGCAAAGCTTGAAGGCCCTGTTTCTAGTATTGTTTGATAAGCTGTGAGCGAACTGTCCACCGACATGAGTGTTTCTCCCACAATGTCAAACTATTCTATTCTTATTTTGCTGTGGGAACGTACATGCAGGAGTAAGGACACCGGCGTTTGTAGAAGCAGCAGTAGAACTGCCATTCCCGGTCGAGCACAGATTCAAAGTACTTGCTTTGCACCCCTGCCACCAGGCCATTTCGAGTACAAGTTGAAGTCCTGCAAAGACACATCAGTTATTAAGTTAAAAAAAGAAAGAGAATCACAGTTCATGGCAGTGAAACATATGTGAAATGACACCCCATACGCCTTTATTAAACATTAAGTTTGAAAGACTTTTCGGGAGGTAATAGGCCTACACAGAAAGAAAAAAACATAAGTGCTAGAGAAAATGAGTCGGTTATCATTTGAAGTAAATACTGGTTTGCTGACAGTTTGTTTTGTTTATGGCCCGTACAGCCCGCTGTCGCCAAAACACATTCAAGAATGCGACGTCCAATCGGCAGGAGCTTGCAGCATGTGTACACATTTGTCATGGCAACACGGGCACGGCCCTCAGCCATTCAACCAGTGGGGGTAGTTACCCTGCGGGGTAATGTCCCAGCCAGTGTAATTCAAACAGACAGCGGGCGTGGCAGTGATAGTATTCACTGTGTTTGCCTTTGAATCAGTAGGCTGGCCGCCGTTGAGCTCAACTCCAAATACAAAAAATCTGAGGGGCAGAAATGTGCACCACTCTCGAGCCCAGAAAAAGAGGGATCTGAAGCAGACACAGTCGAGTCAGCGATCTGCGTTGGTCGCGCGATTCGGGCTGCTGTTTACAAAGAGACGTCAGGCCACAATTCTCCCTTCAAACAGGATTCCTAAAGGTTGATCCAAGTCCTTTAATTAAATAAACCTTTCAGGGCGGCTGATGGTTAGTCAAACATGTTTATGTGAGTAGTGGCATTTGGAGTGGGGCGAAAAAAAGTATTTATCAGAGAGCATGGAACAAGATTTTTTTTCTTCTTCTTCCTTTGCATAGTCTGATTTTAGCTCTACATATTTTTTTTCTGAATGGCATCCAGTCACTGGCACGTGGCCTTTGAAACTGCAGTGAAACATGCACCTCCTGAGGGCTATCGACGAGGCCTGTGAGATGAATCTGGAGGTTTCTGTTGGAACTGTCTGTTGAAGACACATTACTGTTCTGGATGAGACCGTGATTCAGTTTTTATTTTGATGGTAGTAACAGAAGATACACATGTGGAACTTTTTGAGGTCAAATCATTGTTCAAGACTGTTTACAAATTGGTAAGTTTCGCAGGCGACCACCAAAGGGCTGCGCCCGCTATTTTCACGTCCATTCGCAATTCAAGCATTTACTAGATCTGTTTTCACCATTTGAAATTGAGGAAATGTGTTTATTTGTGCACACATTGACAAAATTTGCAGTTTGGAATGAGTGAAAAATATCAGACAGTGCAAGCCTGGCTAAGGGTTGCTACTTTTTGTGAAATGCAATTTAAAATTTTTCCACTTTACACCATTATTAAATATCATTAAGCGATCAATATGCAGGCCATGTTCCAAAATATCTCTGTCCTAATCTTTATTTTTATTAGTTGAGCTCCGTTATCCACACAGCAGAAACACAAAAAAATGAGATTAGTTGATGGTGAAACCTGCTTTATGGTGTGTGAATCATCCCTTAGTAAAACAATATCTATACAGCTCTTGAAGTGAAAGCAGCACATTGGCAGTGCAAGCAGCTCCAGCCCCAGACTCTAGTTTATTACTAGTGATAATACGGTATGCTTTGAGCTCCACCCAAACGCGGGTCATTTAGTGACAACCAGACAAATGACTGGTTGCAGCAGTATTTGTCTAAATGTTGCTGATGAGCTCAGGAGGCCTTCCATCTGTGTGCGTACGTCACCCACAATCGCCTGCAACATGGGTGCTTTTGTTCATACAACAGTTTTAGCGGCAAACTACACACAGGCCTTGTATGGGCCTTTGTTGTCTGCCAGCGGCGACCTTTAAGAGCCTCTGTTGCTGGTCACAGTATGCGTCGGAATGAAGGTCCATCATTTATTATTCAAAGGCATTTTAAAAAAAAAAATCTTTGATCCGTACTTCCTGCTGTTGATTGGAACAGTAACCGACAGATGATCCAAAGATGTGCCTGTTGCACAGATTTGTTTCTAATGAATGTCCTTCTGACATGTTTATCTGGGCCCTAAATGCTTTTCCTGCATAGATCCAATTTTAATTTATGAGAGGAACAAACCCAAACACGTCCACAGCTGCTGTGCAGACCAAAAGAGGATCTGCACAGAACACGGTGTTTACTGTACACGTGTATTTCTGACTCAGATGTTCCAAGGTGACCGATTTGTCCATCTCATTTCAGTTCATCTCTGCGTTTAGTCATTCTCTGTATGATATATTTCTTATTTGATTTCATCAAAAGATTCTTTGTTGTCATATAGCATTAATTGTTCATATCCCCGTTGGCCATGCTGCTGAAGAACTTCCAGCAGCAGTTCATCATGGTGAATTCTGTGCCCCAGGCTATAGACTTCTTACCGTGACAGCTACTGAAATTAGACTTGCTCGGATTGTTTAAAAATCGAATCAATTCAACTTACAGGTTGTTGAAACTTTTAGTGTGCTCTAGATTTTATAAATGCAGGCGGCACACTGCCTGGTTTCCTTCTAGACCCTGAACAGATGTGACTGTCCTCCCGCATGCCACAGCTCAATGCTGGTAAAAGTCAGAGACAGTAGATAGCAGGTGGCGACAAGTAAAACACTGATATATGACATATGACCGAGGACCCACCACTCCATCCCAGCACGGTTGATGTCGTCCCACCAGCAGTCACTGGGCTCCCCCAGACCCTCAGGTGTGGGCTGGCACTCGAACGTCCACAAGCGGTCCGAGCCGTCCGCCTCGCTGAAGTAGCTCCTGATCGCCACGAGGACCTCCCCGTGGGGACACTGGAAGTTGAAGCCCTGGCGGTAGCCGTTGACCCAGGCCATGTCGTGGTGATCGTGAGACTGGGCTGCGACCGCTGTCAGCAGGGACACCGCCAGCATCACCAGAGCAGGATTCATGTTGAAGCAGCGAGTCCTTCTGCCGCGCTCCCTCACAGCTGCCTCGGTTTAAACTCCGCAGAGCCTTTTGTTTTCCAGATGTTGTGGACCCGGGAGGGATGTGTAATTTTCTCCTCGCAGGACAAATCCAGAACCACTTGACATTTTTAAGGAGGACTCTGAGATAGAGCACGGACAAAGTCCCACGGCAGAGAAGGGTGTACCTTAAAAGACAACGCTCACCGATTACAAGCAATTCAGATATTTATTTGATACTTTATTCCACTCTGGAGAATGTGCTCATGTGTTAACCATCAAATTGTTCAGCTTGTTTACTACTTTGTAATTACCTTCTATACGGCCTTTTCGACGTAAGTGGTCACTTTGGCATTTTGGACCGAATAACGCTCCTCACATTATTCAGTGACGGAGTTGAGAACAAAATCTGGTGCCATAGCTGGTGGATTGGATTAGTGTGTGAGTGTGTGTGTGTGTGTGTGTGTTTTCCTTTTCCTTAACTGTTATCTATAAGCTCTGTCTCAGTAAATAGTGGCTTGAAGTGACACATTTTTTAAGCAATGTGGTTGTGTGTTTCTCGTTGAGATTCCCCCGAGGGAGTTAACTTATCACCTGAACATTTTATTCACGCACATGTTTGACATGCAACTTCTTATCAAAGAACAAGATACAGTATTTTGCAAAGGCCCCTGTCAATCATTTGGACTAATGATTTATCAGGCAGAGTTTTGTGCCGATCTAAGAAGTGAGATAGGAATGTATAATGGGAAAAATATGGTCTTTCAAATTTCAGAACTATAGGGGCTGCACCAAACCACTCCTCCAACTTCACAACTCTTTTGACCGCTCTCTTAACCCCTCCCCTTGTCATCCAATCATAGCAGTGATAACATCACTTCGGAGGCAAATTATACAACTTTTTGTAGGGTTGCAGATAACCTGCAGAAAAGCCCCCTTCACGAAGTCGCACATCCACTGGGCAGTATTTCCCCACTGGCTAGATGCTACTATTAATTTAAATTCCATACACCGAAGCTGAAAACAGAACATATTGTTTGAAAGTCATAGCAATAAAGAATATATATATATAAATCTTATTATGTGTTGCGTGTCCAAGAGTTGGCGTTGAATATCCAAACGTGTTTTTATAAAGCATCAGATGCAAACATGCTGGTGAAAAAAACTCATGGAGCTAATTTGAAATAGTGGGCATCCATCAACGACATCAACAGCTGGCAGCATAAACAAAAAGCCTTCCTTTCATCAACTTACCTTCATCTTGTGATCTGTACCACTTGATTTCCTGCGGTAGATCTGCCCCCAGAGTGAACACACGAACACGCTTGACAGATGGAGAATCAGTGAGCCAGAGCGATGCGCAGTGCGACATGGTCTTGATACAAAATCCTCACCTATGCTCAAGACGTTTTTGGAAACTTGCTAAGCCCCTTTAAAAGGAATTCAACTACATATTTGTGACCTGATTTTCATCCACAGCATGAGAAACTAGTGATCGTGGGGCTGGCACACACAAGATAGGGGAAGTGCAGGAAAGAGAGACGGATTGGGTTCGTTGACGGTGAGAAAAATATTCCATCACAGCAGCCATATCTTCGTGAGGGACCGTCCATTGCAAAGAATCCCTCGCATAGCTTGTGCACAACGTGGATACGGATCACTTGGTCCTAACGTGACCCCGGCGTTCAGTCGCAAACGCACCAGTGGATCGGGGCTGAATCACTGGTGCATTTTCTTCTCTGCCTCACAGGAGAGCAGCTGTTACATTTTTTCCACAGCTTCTCCTCCTGTTCCCGTGAAACGGCGCTCCTGTAAAAGCCGACCAGCGGAACAATTAGGCTCTGTTAGGCGAGATCATATTGCCGTCGGAATAATTTGTGCGGGTGTTGTTTCTTTCGGTCATGCTCGCGTCTTTTATGTCCCGACGTAATGTGGAGATTATGAAATTCAGGAAATTCAGAGTTTGATTTGTGTGATGGCTCTTGGCAAGATGGCACTACACCAGCAGTGGAAGTGACATTTTTTAATATATATATATATATATATATATATATATATATATATATATATATATATATATATATATATATATATATATATATGTAACAAAGGCCTAGATTTCAGAGCTGATGGCTTGATTTTTTTTCTTTCTTTTTTAAAAATAAATACATTTTTTTTGTCAGTATGTGCAGTGATGCTGGATTGCGTTCCCTTGAGCAATGGCTCAAAAACAAGTGCGCGATAAAGAATTGGTTAAAATAAGGGTACAAATAAGAATTTGACAAAGAAAAAAACATACACATAAATATGTTATGTGTTAAATACTTAAGTGTGGATTTATGTAAGTCAGGCTATAGGCAGCTTTTCCATACATTAAGTATGTAAAATGTACATATATCTGTCATAGCTATATGGCAAATAATAGTAAAATAAATTGTGTTCTTCTGTTATACAAATAAGTTATTTTAGAAGAAACGGTGAGGATATTTATGCCCATACATTACTGATCTGATATCTACCCTAACATTTGAATTAAAATAATATTAAATTAAATATTGAGGCATACAATGTGGAAGATAACTAAAGGAAGTGGCTACATTCATAGAAAATGTCACAAAAGCAAATGAAAAACGTCTAAGGAAAGCTGTGGTATTCGACATTATATTTCGCAGAGCTTTGGGTAAAAGCTTAGTGTCGTCAAAAAAAAATACAGACATATTGATTCTATAATATATTCTGTTACACAGCCACCCAACTTTTACATTATGCAACTAATAGGTTTCTTGTACTGTACTTGGCCCTGGGTAAGTGGGGAGAGAAATCCATTTGATCGCTGCCCGCCCGAGAATCTGATCCCATGCGAGAGATCATCCTCGATGCGTCTAAAAATAAGTGACAGCGCATGTTCAGGAATAGTGTGCGAGTCACCGCGTGAGGAGTTCCACAAAAGTCAAAATGGAGCAGAACTAAAGAGTTATTTTAAGGGCACTATTGTCTATTTAAAAATCCTTTATTTAGAGCAGTGCTGTTGGCACTTTGAGAATGTGGGCCTTCGTTCACAATACTTTGATCTGACTGCGTCATACAGACCGCACTGTGCCAAGGATCACACACCGGGCCTCTGGCTGGGGCCCGGTTCACAAAACATCTCAAGGTCCTGCTTTCAGATGTTGCTGTTTTTATTAGAAATAACTCCACTATTAAAGATTTTCGTAATCATTATGGAAAGCATGTGAACTAGTGAAAACCGCAGAGTATTCTGGAGAGGGAATCAATTTGAATTCACTCCAGTGATGAGTAAGTGTCTACAAATGACACGAGCAACATCTTCGGGTCACATTTGCACAAATGAATACCAGTCTTTTTCCGAAGGTAAATATTTTGCAGCTACAGTGCACATCTGCTTTTCATTGCAGTGAACTCCAGCACTCCAGCTCGGAGGACGCCAGTCAGGCCCCTACGTGCTCCTTGCAAGTGCCGTTGTGCGCTTCTGTGCAGCAGATTGTAGGATTGCACCGAAATAATCCACCGTCTAGGGTGGGGTCTCTGTTCTCCCCATTGTAGGCCGGGACGCACCAAACCGACGGTCGGCTGTCTGAAGATAGTCCACGTCGCGGCGGTGCATTTCGCATTGTCAAAATCGTTGGCCGTCTATACTCTGGCTATTCAGATTTAGCTGATTGACACCGTGTTGGTGTTTCCCCTTAAAAGACGAGCAATGATATTGAATAGCTCTGCAAAAAAGTCAACCTCAGATTGATTATTCTGACAATATCCCTGCATGGGTAAAACTACTACAATAGGGCAGGGTTGTGATCATGGTTTGATCATGGTAGACTACCCAAAGAGCGACCAAAATGTGTCCATGTTGATGTTCGGCATGTGCATATAATGTTTGCTATGGTCATAATTTTGTATTCAAGCATGTTAGCCAGTTATCAAACAAATTTGGACAAGCTTTTTTGAACGTTGGGCATGCTCCAACCCCTCTCAATTAAGGAATTCGTGTTGAAAGAGTAGGGAAATAAAGCATGAACTGTAGTTGAGGCTTAGTGGTGAAAAGAATCATTTGTATAGTGAGGCTGATGTTAAATTTATGGAGAGGTGTGGCATCTTGATGAACAGGAACTTCACTTTCTGTGCATGCTAAAACAAAATAAAAAAAATAAAAAAACAACTGACAAAAAAATGAGGACTAAATTAGTGTCTTCTGATAAGCCCATTGGTTATTCTAAAGACTAAACTGGTATTTCCTGTCAAGTGAAAGTCCCCTGACTATATTGATAGTAAAAAGGCCCTTATTTTAAGACGCCTGTTGATAAAGGAATCCTCCTCTGGCATTGCACCTTCACATTAAAACATCCTCTGTTTATGATTGGAAACGATAAAGACTCGATGCAAACATCCAAATCACTCCTGGATAGCAAAGACAGAGACACTGATGATCACTCGTATTCCCATACAGCTCCGGTCTCCCTGCACCCGGACAGACTTTCATTGTCCTGGTGGTGAGGTTTGTATGCGTGAGCAGCTGCCAAAGTACATAACCTCCCATTCAGAAATATATTAATGCTTCGTCTTTAGAAGCATGAATTTGGTGAGTTTGCCGCGCTTCATTATCCAGCGTGAAACTGTCATCTCTTGTCAATTATCACCACATAATGGGCCTGGTTTGAAATGGAGTGAAAGAGGAAAGTGGGAATCTGAACAGTATCAAACACTTGAGGGAGGGCAGAGCCTCTAAGGGCCTTTTCTTCAGAACAGACTAACCAGTTTATCAACACCTGCTCACATTATAATATACATACTAGTCCACATGTAATATGCTTATATGTTAACTCTGTCAAAAGCATGTCTGAATATGATGACATTTTATCATGATGTTGTGTTTCTTCACACGGCAGGTAGTGTGCTTTTTTTGTGTGCGTCACATGCATTCTGTAATAAAAGGAAAATATGTGATATGTGTGCCATTACCATTTTAACCACGACAGCAAGGGTGGTACTGTAGTTACTAACCGATTCAAAGCACGATGTTTCCGCTGGTCTGGAGCTCATCGTAAAAGGAAGTGTTCCTGGTTGATCGAGGCAGAACGTCAGGAAACACCTGTATGTGTTGTTCTGGAGTGCAGCCGTTGTTACAGTCGGAGGACTTGTTGCCTCACAGATTATCTGACCTTGGGCTTACAAGAAAAAGGAAGGTCTATTTTAGAGAGTCGAGGTGTGGCGTTTTAAAAGACGCGTGCATGTACCAAGCAAAGACGGTCCCATGAAAGAAAGATTCTATCAGGCACCTCGGTGGTCTAAAGGGGCTTAGAGGTGGCAATCATGAACCTCTCATCCCTGGTTTAAGTTTTTCTTTCATGTCATTCCCCAGCTCTCTTCCCTTATTTACTCTCTGTCTCGCAAAATATCCGTGGTTGTATTATGGGATTTCTTTTTCTTTTACAGTACCTGTACTTGCAAGTCAACCAGAAAAAGTGCACGACTAAATCACTGGTCTCGCCTTGTAAGGTTTAATCCAAACATAATCTGTTTTTAGACCATAAAGCCCGACTTGTCGAGTGTCAACGGACGGTATTAATACAGGCAAAGCATAGCATAGAAGCTGATGACTCAGTGCTGGATGACTAAGAACATTTCATAGAAACGCAGGTATGCACAAACGCTATGATAATGGATCTGATGACGACAGTATGCACAGTGGTGATCGATCTGGCTTTGTCACTCTGTCAATTTGATATAAACTACATGAGGTCAACATTTGCTAAACCTGAATCTATAACACAAAGCGTAGAAAGATGGGTCCGTAGAATCTTTTACTGAATTTGTTTTTTTAAATAAACACCAAAAGCACTTAAGGTAGGGTAAAATATTAGACATTATATAAGGTAAACATGCAGATATTGAATGCTGGATCCATATCTATATTACCAGACATACATAAATACTGCCCCTTCCATCTGTCTTTCTTCTATAGAAAAGTTGTTCACACAAGGTTTTTTCTGTGTTTTTGGTCTTCATTCTGTCTGTTTCCATCTGCTCAATAAGATTTGTATAAAATAATGATGGCAGTTTCTGCGTCTCCACAGTCTTTAACAGATAATGGGTCACTGAGCACATATAACCTGGGAGAGAATTTAAAGTCATTGCTAGGTATTGCTTGTTAACTTGTTCCGAAACGTCTTAAATCTTAGGCCACTCCTAGACAGCATGTAGTAATGCATCCTCTGACTTCTGAGATTTCCATCAGTCTGCTGTTTTTATGGCCTCATTGATGTTATCTAGATCATGTCCAGTAGAAGCAACTTATTGCAACTGTTGAGTCCTTAATGCTGTTGGAAGTGTACTTGCCTGGCAAAATATTTTTGAATAGTATAGAGAGGCCTTGTGACCCAGTCCAAATATTTTGGTGAGATTCGAGGGGCAGTGTAGATTGCTGAGGGGCTGCTCTCAGAGAGCCCAGCACGGTAGACAGCAAGTGCCCCAGTCGTAAGTACTCCCTATCAAAAGATTTCAGTAAATTGTCTTTGAACAAATCTCAATTTGCACAACTCCCTCTATCAATCTGCACTATTCACAAGAATGGGGCTTGGTCAGCGGATAACTTCACGGGAAACCATGTGCTTGACTCTGAGTTGAGGTGAATGTCTATGTTATGGATCCTGTACATGAAAAAGGATCAATGGATCCGTTGGGAAGCGATTTCCACCTGTCAGAAAACTTGCTGTCCAATCACAACCGATTATCTGATAATGGGCAGGATTTATAACACGAAAGCTGCCGCTGATAAATGAGTATTTGACAAAGTACCCAATATATTCCCACAAATATCTAATAGGTTAAAATGATGCAAGCGCTCACATTTTATATTAAGGAGGTCAAATGACAACTTCACTGTAAAGTCATAATGTTCTGCAAAAAACTTCTCTGGCCATTGGCAACTTGACTGGTTGGCTCCGGCATGCAAACGCAAGGTGGTAATCATATTTGCTTTTTTTTACTATAAGAAAATCGAAAAGAAATTT
Organism: Scophthalmus maximus; assembly: GCF_022379125.1. NCBI lineage: Eukaryota > Metazoa > Chordata > Actinopteri > Pleuronectiformes > Scophthalmidae > Scophthalmus > Scophthalmus maximus. Next base: position 20,360,196 of record NC_061527.1, on the reverse strand, counting down.
TATCTCAACATCTGAGTTTCTAATTATGAATGAATGGAGTAATACTTTACTTTTAAAAAGACAATTATCCCGGTATGCAGGGTTATGCAACTGCCACTGTAAGGATGTCAAAAGGTCCCTCAGCAGGGTCCTTTTTTTTCTGTAAGACCTTTGCTGGTTAATAGTGCTTCACTGATGAAATTAAGGGGCCAGCCAACAGGCCACCATAATAATGTCTACTACAAAACAAATCACTTTGCTTTAGGCTGTAACCACATCAGAACAATGTGTCGCAGTGGCCTGGAGGTTGTGTCTGAGCCATGACTGGTGAGGCAGGCAGGCAGAGATAAGCCTCACGGACAGCAGAAATAATGGGAGAGCGGGAATGAAAATAATCAGGCCCCAAGTATTTCAAGCACATGATACCCAGTTTTCAATTATTTGGCTATATCGATGAAACAACTTCCCCTTCAGGCTTCAAGGTCTCCTGGGAGGGGACATGCAAGGATCGAAATATTCGACTGAATCTAAAAGTATAGTTTCATTTAAGGAACATAAACGTGACACAAACACCACGCACTGTCCTCATCTTGTTATCATTTAGTTATCATTTGGACTGCACATATCGGCGTTTCGTATTTTGACAACAAAATGAAGGAATGCATTAGTTCTGCTCGGAAAGCCAGCACAGTTCAATAGCTCTCACATCACATATCATCTCCTCTGACGGATCCTCGAAAGTCCGGCCACCGGACCGAGAACACATTTATTTTCTAGCGGCTCAACACTCCTGCAGCGATCACAGTAATTATTATCAAAGTCCAATTTGAAAATTTGATTCTTTAAACTCTGCAGGGAAGAAAACACACAAAAAAAGTCAGGAGTCAGGAACAAAATAAGTAATGAAATGCGATTGGTGTTGACCATGTTGCCAACCATGGGATGAGCATGAAGGAGACTGGGTTCATCCGACTCTCAAACCAAACCATTTAAAGACCACATATTGGCAGATACCACCATATTCCATTACATCAATAGAGTGAGCCTCTGCACTGTCTCGTCTTCTAAAATGCTTCTGAAAGAAGCTCAGATCGTGTAAAATAACGGAGATATGAATATTTGCAGGGTAAGCTACACAGTCTTATTAATGGTACTGGATCTGGAAGTGTATTGGTGCTGCATTATATCAATTGATTGTCTTTTTATCCTGTGCTACATTGTCTTGTCCCTTTCAGACAGTCGTTTATTATTATTCAAAACGCCGTCCTTCATCCTCATGCAATCCTCCGCCCATTCAACACTGCACACATTGTTACGTTTCTGGACAATCCTCCACAACAGCCTAATTCCTAATGACCAGAGGCTAGAGTAGGCCAGGTACTATATCATTTGGGACAATGTTAGTTTCCAGGGGCTGCACGGTGGTGTAGTGCTTAGCGCTGTCGCCTCACAGCAAGGTTCTGGGTTCAAATCCCAGTTCGAACCAACCAGGGCCTTTCTGTGTGGAGTTTGCTTGTTCTCCCCGTGTAAGCGTGGGTTCTCTCTGGGTTCTCCGGCTTCCTCCCACAGTCCACAGGGATTAGGTAAATTGGAGGCTCTAAATTGACCGTAGGTGTGAATGTGAGAGTGAACGGTTGTTCGTCCCTATATGTTGCCCTGCGAAAGGCTGGTGACCTGAGCAGGGTGTACCCCTCCTCTCGCCCAATGTCAGCTGGGATTGACTCCAGCCCCCCCGGAGACCCTTAAATAGATAAAGCGGTAGATGATGAATGGATGGTTAGTTTCCAGCAAACTGCTTTGGTCCACAATTGGCCTGTGAATCCACTTTACATCACATTCAGTTTCCACCCATACTCGATGTTGGAAGGTGCATTATTGCCCCACAGCCCAGGCAACACACACAGTGTGTGTGTGTGTCGTGTGCTGAGATGGCTTTAATACGTTCTCTAGAATGAGTGAGGTTTAATAAATGTGTTTGTTGAGCATCCTGTTTCCTGTATTCTACGATTGAGTCTTTCATCTCTGTCATGTAACGTAATATCTCTACAAACAGGCGTAGCATCTATAATTTAATTGGCAGCAGAGAGCAGTGGGCTGGTGGCGATCATTAATCACACAGTGAAGTGGAAAATGTGGAACGTGACACTGATTCAGCTAATGCCGTATTGTTTTCCAGCTTCTGACGTTATTCAAATGACTGCGAGGAAAGATCCGAGTGGAGGAGCTGTTTAACTGACGGAACTGAATTTGTGTTCTTCCTAAGGCTCAGCTCTTGTATTCTAGCATATTTGAATATATGATATAATAATTCAAATCTGTGATGTTAGCTCCACAGGTGAACCATGTCCAAGGTCAGTTTTACTGGTTGATAACACTTGTTTTGAGCTGTAGTATGCCTATGTGAGGTATTAAAAGCTGGTAAATATGATCGAATGTAGCACATTTTTAGTTCCGTTACAAAAAATAATGTTTAAAGAAGAAATGTGTCTCTTGATTTGGTGAAGGAAAAAGTTCTACGATTCATCGGTTCACACACACATATTGAACAGTTGCATGGTCTCTTTTCCATTAATCAAAACCATGTAGAATCAAAAGTGTGACAGGCCAAATTTCAATAACTGCTGCTTTTACAGTTCTTTTAAATATGAGCATTTAACATGTAGTGTAGCAACAGAAATAGATCTATTTCAGTCAAAGAGATGGTTTGACATTTAGGGGAAAAACAATATGTATTTATTATCTTTCCAGGAGTTATGAGTAGATTGACGTCACAGCAGACAGCTGATGCCGGTTTTACCAGATTATGGATGGAATGGAATGAGAGGTGGAATATGTAGTGATGCACAATTCAAGCCTATTGATAACTTTGATCATTAAAAAAAAAACCAAGTCCATAAAAGAGAGAGGATCTTCTGAGAGGACCAGCCCTTGCTGTTGTCACAGTATGGAAAATAATGTGACGTGCTGTTTATTGATTTAGCCACGCAACTCAGACCCTGCTGGGCATACTCTCCACCAGCGAGCTCTACAAACGTCCTCTTCTTCCTGCCCTGCCTCGGCTGATCAAATGGCAAATGGTTTGCATAAAAGGAGACTCACTTTTTAAAAAACGTTGACTGCATGTTAAAATGCAGGGAACGGGTCAGGCTGTTCATACTATATCTCACAATCGAGGGGATTAGGTTGCAACAGCTATTTAATCTGTGGCTAAGTGTGTGTGTTGTCCCACTCGGAGCCTGCAAGGGGTCAATAGCGGTCACATGACTCAGAGAGTAGATTTTGCAATACATTATATAGTTCCAAGCAGGTGTTTTACACAGTTCCTAGTGGGATTTACCACAACCAACTACTTTGAATGACTTTTGCAGTCTTGCAGTCTAAATCTGTATAATGTGAATCAAATACTGATGTTTCAAATATTACATTTGTACAGTATTGAAACATTACTTTATAGGCTTTTCCATTTTTCTGTGATAGTTGGCGTCACATCCCACTGTAATCTTTCTGACATTTATATTAACACTGAACCATCAATTCATCTTACAATCCATTTAAATTAAATGAATGCACTAATATGAATATAGCCCACATAAAAGACCCTTCTTCACACAGGTATACCGATATGTATGCTAATCTCATTCTTTGTAGCAGTAGTACACTGTGGGAAATGTGAATACAGCAAACCTGAGGCTTAGAGCACTTTATAAGGAAGACCTTGCTAATACTGGGTAGTAGTTCCTCCCCTTGCTCAGTTACATGGCGTAGTTGGAAACATTCCTTCCTTTCAGATTCTGATTGCATTTCATCATCTCTGCAGATTCATGCTACCAATCTGCTGTTCCACACATCCCAAATGTGTTTTATTGGATTCAGATCGGGTGACTGGGGAGGCAATAAAACACCCTGTCACGTGATGGCTAATGATATTTACCACATCATTTGAAACACTTTTTGGTCAAAATTCTAATCCTGTCGGTGAAATAACATCCAGCTCCAGTCCTGTTAATTCGCTTATGACAAGGAGCTCTAAACTAACACTTTGTTAATATGCTGTGATAGTTATCGTTTTTCTTTTCTTTTTCTGGTATACCAGTTTGTAATTTGTGTCATAGTGTATCAAGCTAAATTTTTCTCCATTTGCATCTTTGTTAAACAGCATTTTAATAAGTAACAGTTATGTCCACCATCATCCACATTTTTGTAGCATCAAAAGACAGAATCATTACATGTTTTATATACATTGTTTATGTTAACATGTTATGTGTTACATACATTCATGTTGTGCACGATGGAATCGCATGGTAGGGCCCGTTTTTTTTCAAATGTGACCAAATGTAACAGTCAGGACAGGACATACAGGCAGGCAGCCCCTACATGCTGTAAATGTAAAATGGTCCAACTATGTGGCCTCAGACGGTGCATGTGCTGTTTAACAAGTTAAGGAGTAGAGGGTGTGCCGGCCCCTCCCGGAATAATGCTTGAAATTTGTAATTCACGTCAACTTTTCCGAGTAGTAACGCAACCACGAGGTATTTTCTTGAAAGGCTACGGACAAAGACATGTTTGTACTGTGTGTGAGCACAGCACATGGAGGGGATGTAGTCAACCCAAATTAAGGTGTGAAAATGGTGTAAATTTTAAAGAATACTTTAATATGGATTATTATCACATTAAATCAGCACTAGTATATGAGTCATTGAGCAACTGGGACAATAATTGCATAAACATGGTTGATAAGTCTTTTGGTTTCTTGTAAGCAAGTCCGAGCACTGACACTTATCACCATGACAACAATCTTACACTGATACTCAGTTTGTATGAAGGACAGGCACACTTTCACTACAGGGCTGCTACAGAGGCAAACAGAAATGGTAAAAACGGCAAGGATTATTTGAATTGAACAGTGGCCCACTGATGCAGCGGTCCACCGGGATTCGTCCAGGTATTCCGGATGGCCACTACAACACTAGGTATACTCTGATGTCCATGTTTACTGTCACTTGCTGTCTAATAGAAGCAGAATTGATTAAATCACATGGGAATTTTTGGTGGACTAACTTTTAACCCGCTGCGGCCTCCTGTCATTTCTCTATGCAAACAGTAGATAATACTACTAGAGCAAGTTTTGACAGGAAAACGACAATCTCAACTACTCGCATGAGAGGAGGTCAGTATTCGGAGTCCATTCTCTGCCCCTCTTTCTCAGACAACTTCAGAAGATTGTCGTGAGGTGTTTGACTGGTAGCCACTGCACTGTCAAAAAGCCTGTACAGCAGGCCACCGTCAGACCTTCCAGCTGCGCAGACGTGCTATTATTGATGAGCTCAAGTCCAGCTCACATGCTGCATACCAGATTTCATCTCAGAATGCTGCACCTCCTGACAATCTTGGCAAACCCCTTGATCTATGTAAACATTGGGCTGCTATGTTATCACTGCAGAATCAATAGTCTCACAAAGGAGTGTATTACATTGTTTACTTTTAATGGTGAGGAAAAAAAAGACCAGCACATAACATTGTCTGTTTTGCTCATTCTCAATAACTTACTGGTTACTCAAATGAAAGAAACAAGTTATTGTTTATACCGTTTTGTATTGCATCCACAAAGCAATTTAGAAGTATTATTATTACATAATAGAGAGTTTATGTCAGTATATTATCACTTGCACTCAATATCTTTCTTTTCCTTTCCTGAAAATACTTTTCTGGATTTTTGTCTTTTTAAAATAATTGTCTTTTGTTGTCACTGAAAGGGCTGACAGTAAACTCTGTGGTGTTTGCTCCTTGGAGTTTACTTGGTAATTTTATCAAGTGTTGTCACAGTTTTTTAATGGATTTCTACTTTTGGAACTGATATTTTTGTAGGTGTTGTTTTTGTCTCACAGTGGCCATGGGTGCTCATGGTGACATGTACATTAGCAAGCAAATTACGGTTGATGTTGTTTCTGTACCATACAGAAACATACAGCACTTCCTGTGAGACAGAGATACCAAGGTACCTATAATATTTGCGTACAGTAGCAGATAAAAAAAAAATATGTTCAGCTACTGGTGTGTTTTACCAACTGGCACTAGGGTGTAACAAAACATAAATATATTTATATGTACTTTTACAGACTAGTGCACTTCTTATGGGATAATTGTTTATTGTTTCACTTCCCTCACAGTGAGGAAAGACAGCAGGCTCAACTAGAGATACAGAGTGTGAACACTAAAATACAACAGGATTTACTGTGCATGAATTGGACTGATCATATAACGGTTAAATAAAAAGCATAGCAGCATATTAAACTCTCGACCTGCACTATGTTTGAAGCAACTCTCCAGAAACAAATATTTTAGCATCGGTTAAGTTACAGGATAGACTTGTTGTTTACCGTTAATGTCCATTATTCACAAATGTACCGTCACAGTTCAGAAAAACCCTCACAATAACTATCGACTGTTCTTGTTTCTCCCATTCTTAACCAAGGCTTTCAAGAGGGTGGTCTTTTAAAAGGTCATAGAAAAATCCTCCGAGGGCCCGCCCTCCTTTAGGAGCAGGCCCCCCACCGGCCATCCCCCCGCTGTTATCTGTCACAGAAACCTAAATGGCAGCTGGAGCTGCAGCTCAGTTCTCAGTACTCATCTTGCTGGACCAATCAGCAGCTGCTAATACAGTGAACCAGTACATCATACTGTCTGTACTCTCAGATATGAGCATCTTGGGTAAAAACGCTTTCTTGGTTTGAATCCTATCTCAGTGGGTGTTCCTTTAATAGGTGATGGCAAGGACAAACATCCTTATCCCATCCTCTTCCCACAGGGCTACATGAAGGCGAAGTACTGAAGCCCCTTTGCAATGTACACTACTTCCTTGGGTTCAAATATCTGCTCACATGACTTCTCATATCACTGCTATGCAGACGACAGTTGATTTTACCTGTCATTCCAACCAGGACACACCATAGACCCGGCAAGGATCTTGACTTGTCTCTCAGAAAAAAACACTACACCTGTCTAAGTCTGAACTCTTATTCATCGTGGCCAATCCATCCCTCCATCACAATGTTAACATCAAAATCAACTCTTCAGCTCTCATTCCAGGTTGCGAGAAACCTGTGTGTTATGTTTGATAACCAGTTATCCTTCTCTGACCATATTGCCTTTCTCCCAGTCATGCCCCTTTGCATTATACAACAGAAAAAGAAATCAGGCTTCACCTGACTCAGTATGCCATCCAATTCTTGGTACAGGCCATAGTTATCTCTCGCTTTGACTACTGCAACGCCATTCTGGTGGGCCTCCCTTCATGCACAGTGAAACCCTTAAAGATGGTCCAGAATGCTGCAGCATTCCTTAATGAGCCCAAAAGGGGACATGTTATTCTGCTGCTCATCAACCACCACCAGATACTTATTGCCACCCATCTCAAATTCAAGTCACTAAAGCTTGCATACAGAGAGCCTTCTTGGTTTGCACCATACTTGGAGACTTAACTCTTCGGAGAGCACTTCCTCTCCCAACACCTCCTACACCCTAACATGCAAAACCAGCCGTTACTGTGCACATTTGGTGCATTTCTGTACCTGTTCCCCCGCACTTTGTCTTATTTAACAAATTTAGCACTTAGTTCTTACCTTAAGATCTCCTACTATACTGAAGCTTTAGTGTGGTCCCTCTGTTTTAAGTCACTAAGAATACAAGTGCCAAATATATATAATTGTAATGTAAAGTAAATGTGATAGTCTGCAGTGGGAGGAATTACAATTATTACACAATTATGCACTCCCTCTCTCAGCACACTGTGACTCATAACCAAGTCACACTGAGCCAGACTATTGGAGAGGACTTTAAGTAATCAAATGTAGGTTTCAGTTAAATTTGAACTATCACTAATAATGAGTTAAATATTTCAAAATTGTTTTCTGGATTAAAAAAATGTATACCACTGCACCCTTACTGTTTACGTTCTGTTCCATTAATTTTCAGTTCTCTGTATATTTTGCCATTTGACTGTTTGTTTCATCAACCTCCCTGAAGCACTGACATATAAGCCTAAGCTTTTGTCTAAGAACATCCATATTCTTAGCTAAATGGGAATCTACCAGACATAATCATTTGACCACTTCCTTCATCATGGTTTAGCTTTTTAGAAATATAGACTGGGGTTAAATATCCTTGGGCTGGTTGAACAGAAGCTACCTTCCAGATCACTGTTTAATGGTTTCCATCCTGTGAATGCTGCTCCTCTACCCCACTACAGTTTGTTAGTCATGCTACCACCTTGATCTTCATTGTAACCCATATTGTATACATTTTCACTTATTTCCCAGATATTATCTGGCCTTTCAGTAACAACATGCCATGTTGACATGAAATTGTGGGTAAATACGGTTTACACAGTGCTAATCACATAAATTAAGGCTCTATAAAAACAGAACAGACTCTTCATTAGTATCAAATGTGCTTAACTACTTCATGTCGAAATGGCTGCTAAGAAAACAGTCCATCTCTCTTTTAGATGTAAGTTCTAATTGCCAGAGCGCTCTGACATTGAACCTGACAATGTGAGCCCTCAGTAGCAGCAGTTTAAAACAAGTACACCACACACCATACACTCTCACTTTGGTTAGCTTTGTCCTATAGTTGTTGCTGGCAGTACAGCACAGTTTAAGCTTGGCTGGCCCCCACATTAGCTTGGCTAGTGAAGGGTTGGTTGCTATGACACCGGCATCATTTAAAATGATCTTAAAAAGTGTCAACCGGGGCCTGTACTACAAAGTGAGGGTTAGGATTAGGATTCTACATACTTAGGATCGATTTTCGTTATCTGTGTTGCCTTAACCTACCATTGACCATCCTGGATAACCTGTTCTATAAAGCTGGATATCAAGTGTCAACCCTGGGTTTTCCAGTTCCGAGTGTGTTCATATGGAAGAGGCGGAGTCGTTAATTGCAAGCGACATCGTCAGAAACATGAATAAAGTTTTTGATACGATACGAAAAGAAACACTGATACATTAGGTTTACAATTTGGTTTAAGCGACATGTAAAAGTGACATTTTACAAAGTGAAATGGAAAATAATATGATCAAACAATTAAAACAAAGCAGAACCACCAGAAATATTTTTCAAAATTTAAAGTCGGCCTAAAAACATCATTCAAAATAATCACAGGAATTTATCAAGTTTACTATTGAGCGAATATTTTGCCTTTTCTTCTGATGATGATCAAAATATTATTAAGAGATTAAAAAAATTATATTATTACAATTTTATTACTGCTTATGATCACAGTCTCCTCGTGTTGTATCGAGCTGCAGTGATAGAATAAGAAAGTAAAATAGTCAGAGATTCTGTCGGGAATCCAATCATCTCTATTGAATTGAAAAGCTCAAGCTTTGTTTATTAGAAGCTGTTTTAAAACCAGGGTGGAAACATGAAAAGTCTGGAACAGCAAGAGCTCAACAACCCATGGAAGTCAAAATCCCATTCATATTCTAAAACAATATTGATTATTGGCCATAATGTCGTAACCATCCAAGGTAGATTGACCACGAGGTAATGAGGTTGTGAAACGATAGTATATGCACCTGTAGAAGCCACAAGTCTGTATGGTATCTTACTTCGAAAGAAAAATATATCTTATCCGTGATATCATTGAGAAGTACTACACTACCCACAATCCTAAAGTGTAACATCGTCATCTCTGATTGGTTGGAAGTTCTTGGAGAGGCATTTTTGCAATGGTTTATGGGAAGAGTAGTCCCTTCACTCTTAAAATAATTATGTACACAGTCTTGTACCTTTGTCTTTCTTTCTTTTTTTGGTGCGTATTAAATGTTAGCGATTCATCTCGTGGTTTATTGGCTTGGTTCCAGGCTTGAAACTCTTTTGAAAGTTCTAAAAGTGGGCGGTCCAACATCTGCTTGCGAGTTATAGTTTCTGTAAACTCTTTTGACCTCTGGTTCTCGAGGGATCTGATTGGTCCCTAGTTAGTAAGACCGGCAGCTGGCTTTGATCCCTTGTCTCGCACTTCGTAGGACGGAAAACGACCCAGAGTTTGAACCTGAAGTTACCTCGATAGTCCTGCTCCGAGGTACCCTGTAGTCTCTGTGCGCTCACGACTCTCTCTCTCCCGCCGCCCCCAGCCCCCACACTGCCCCCCCCCTCTCTTTCTCTCTCTCTAACCGCCCACCTTCCCTCACCTCTTACGCAAAAGGCAGCGGCAGATTGTGATTTGTCGGCGGCGCCCCCCCCCCCTCCCACCCGGGCCAACTTATTACGGGAGCTTGCGGGCGGAGTCGGTTTCCCCGAGAGATAAATTGCGTGCGGTGCAATTGGCGGACACGGGTACGAAAAGCGGTCCCTTTTCTGTCTCTCTCTCTCTCTCTCCCTCGTCTCCTGCGAGGAGCAGCAAGTCCGCGCAGTCTCTCGGCTGAAGCCACCACCGGAGCCAGACCGTTAAAAATCACACAACCGCTAACCCAGCAGAAGAAGAAGAAGAAGAAGAAGAAGAAGCGCGGACACTACCGGGGAGTTAAAACATGTCGGGAAATAAAGACAGCGACGGCGGCTGGAGGAGCTTTCTGTGGAATTCGGAGAAGAAGGAGTTTCTGGGGCGCACGGGGAGCAGTTGGTGTAAGTACTCGTGTTTTTTGGGTTCACTTCCACTGGTGACGGTTAGCGAACGACGGTGCGGTGTGGGGGGACCCCCCCGTCCCCCCCTGTCTCCGTCCCCCCCTGTCTCCGTCCCCTGACAGCAGGCAGACGGCACCTGTTAGCGCTCGGCGGCGCTGCCATGCGTGCGTCGTGACTCCGGGTTTTCAATGGAGGCGCGAGGCAGAAGTTGCTCTGGTGAAATCACAGACTCCACTGTGCGCCGAGCGAGCCCCCGGACACATGCCACAGGTCCGAATTCCGACCAACCCCCCCCCCCCCCCCCCTAATTAGCACTAATAAGGAATGTTTCATCTCCTTTGTACATTTTTCATTGGCTGTTCAACGCCAGCTCACGTGACGTCGACATGTGAACGGGACAAGTGTGTTTGACGGTTACATGCGTGTTGTAATCGGAAGCGCACGTCGAGCCATTCATTAATAAGCGTCCTTTAGGAAAAGGTCATCGTGAAGGACAGACCTCCCCACTGGGGGAAGTTGGGCTCGGTTGGTTGTCGGAGCCCCTCTTTTTCATTTAGCCCCCCCCCCCCGAGGGGAGCAGAAGAGAACAGTGTGTGGGGGGCATTTTCTTTAAAACTCCTCGTCTGTAATAAGATGGATAGCTCATATGTGTGGCTCCTGTATCCAGGGCCCGGTTATTACCCCCCCCCCCCACCACCACCACCACCACCTTTCACTCAATCCCACCATAGATTAACGGAGCCAGCCTCTAATCGTTTGCACCGACGTTTCTAATACTTTTTAAGACGATACCTAATGCGGCTGTTGACTTGATAGGATAAACAGCGCACACGGTTATATGGCGCCCATTAATCTCTTAAACCGTTAAAAGGAGGGGGGGGGGGAATTATAAGTGGCATTTATTTTATTTCTCTCTCTCTCTCTCTCCTTCCTCTCTCTGTGAAAGAGGCAGCCGCGGGTTTGTGGCCAGACGCCGCTCGGTAATGTGCTGCTGCGGAGCGGATCACGACTCACATGTCTCAAGGCCCCCCCCCCCCCCCGTCTCCCAGTTATTATTGATATATTTATTTTTTCCCCCTTCAAAAGAAAAGGAGGCTTTGCTCGACACCGAATCGTGCAGTTTAAAGCCCCCCCCCCCCCCCCCCCCCAAAAGAAAGAAAGACCAAACGACCCAGTTTTATTCAGGGAGGGCCCCATCCTGTGCCCTGGAGCACGGTAACGCAGCAGCGATGTGCCGCCCCTCTGTGAGGCTGCTCCGCGGGAGTCAATGGCGAACTTCGAGGTTGTTAGTATTTAAACCTACACGTTAACGAGGTGTCTCTGTTAGCAGCTGTGTAGTTACAGCGTCCGGTGGGCGCGAGGCGGAGCGATGTCGCACCACGCAACAACAACAAAAAAAAAGTCCGCGAATTTGATCGAAAAAGCAACAGGTACGTCTGTTGCCCTTGAGTCGCTGGAAGCACGACGGCATGTCATTACAGCCCATATAAAAAAACAAAACATGTTCATTAATTAGATCAGACTGTCTTTGGGTTCAGGTATTATTTTTCATATTTCATAATTATTATCCTTATTAGTATGTTATCGGTGGTTTTCAATGCGGGGGATTAGTAGGAAATGACGGGTCGTGCGCTCGTTTTCTTCACCGCCAGTCTCTCTCTCTCTCTCTCTCTCTCTCTCTCTCTGTCTCTGTGTGTGTTCAATGTCGACATTTTTTTTACAAAGCCGGGGCTGTGTGAAGGGGGGGAAGAAAAAGAAGGAGAGAAAAAACCCAGCCACTGCGGAGCTGGTAAAGCGTTGAATGGACTCCAACAAACGAACGTCAGTTAAAAAGAAAGAGGGAGAGAGAGAGAGTGTGGAGACACCCGTGTGGCGTGAACGTGGTGATGGTGCCTTCACGACACGCTGCAGCAGTCTGGTGGGGGGAGGTGCTGCTCCCCATTCAAACTCTTGCCTGCCGCCGCTAGTTGGCCAGCGCCGTTCACATGTATGGGCAGCACTGTTGATGTGTCGCCTGTCTGACAACAAAATGGTGTTGCACCCGTACCCCCCTCCTCCCCTCTCCCCTAAGGTGTTCGGGTAACAAAAATGATCCCATGTCCCTTTTTCAATTTCAAGTAATGGTCTGTAAATGTAACCTTCAGGGACACAGACGTTGAACAGTCACTGGGCAGAAAAGGGCTGGAGAGGAGAAGAGAAAAAAAAGGGAAACGCTGTATGGCATCCTCCAACAGGCTGACACACAGGCAGGTTTGCCTGATTGTCACCTGCTTTCAAAAAAATTCAATTTTTTCTTATCAAATCACGTGTGAAATCTACAAAACCCCCGTCAGCACGAGTGTCGCTGCCAGACAAGGCGGCCGGTCCAAAGTTTCCCCTTCTCTCAACATGCATCGCGCTGAAATCGTGCCAGACATGCTGATTAGAGAAGAATTCACCATACATTGTTCGCAGGGCTCTGTCGCAGCCTGTGACTACATCAGAACACATCACTGGCGTCTTTCTCCAAGGTGTGGACATTCAGTTTATTCTGATTCTGTTTGACTCGCGGTTTCAGAAAAGGGCTAAGATTATAGTTATAGTGTGAGTAATACCGGCCTCATATGTGTGCAGCATAAGCATAAGGGGATGCCGCCCTTGATCTCGTGTGCTGGTAAAAAATGCTGTTCACGTGTAGAAGTGCAAACACTGGCAGTCTCCGAGGGGCACGGACAGGGTCGGCCAAGCCAGTCTGAACCGAGTTTCCTCCCCACCGTTTACAGTCGGAGGCAGGAAATGAGGCTGTGACGCTGAACCTGTGATCGACCTGCCAAACCGGTTTCACAGAGACGGATTTTGAAATGTAGAGCAGGTGCGGCAACAACGGTAAAGATACCAGTATTGGAAACACTGGTGGTGCACTAGCGGAGCACTCACTGTTGGTGCTCGGAGACATGTCATCAGACATAAGAGGAAGTCTGTCACTGTATCAGTGTGATGGAATAAAAAAATCTGCGATCTGCTTCTCAAGCGAATCATAGAGATTGTTATTATTATTTTATAACAATATATTATTGTATATTGACTCATGCAATAAAGTGGTCCAAAAAAAAAAAGAATCTACAAAAAGCAGAAAACAATGGAAAAAGGTGACTGAGGCACTCATGTTCTATCTAGCTAATGATGTGATGCAGCTCAAAGTCGTGACCAAAATGCGATTAAGACACTGATGCACACTTTAGATTAATGATTTGATCTTCCAGTGTCTTCAATGCAGTATTGATAGTGGTTTAAATCCATAGGCTGGTTCGATTCTGCCTATTCTTGACAGTACATTTAAAAAATTGGGAAGAACAATCGCAATTCAGTTCACGGACCGCGGTTGTTTGTTAAAGGATGATTATTTTTCCCCAATCGAATATTGAATGAGATTTAATACTGAAAAAGATTTGTGATATGTAGGAAGCCAGGATGAAAATAAAGTTTTGGAGTAAGACTGTTTTCAAGGATTTCCTGGCTTTGTGCTCTGAACAGTATACACAAATGCATTTTAAGACCTTCCTATCAATTCAAAATATATTTTCTATGTGTTGCTGTATATAAATATATCTATATATCTTTAGTTATCTAACTATAACTGCAGAAAGAAGAAAGCAAAGTGAACTTTGCGTGAGCTGCTTTGAAGTGATGCACTGGGCTCAAACTGTTAACAGTAAACTTAAGAGTTTCATTTGAATCTTGGCCACATTGTTGTTGTGGAGAGTGGTGACTGAGATTGGGATCTCAAACAGTGTTTTTTCCATTAAAGCATTAAGTCTCACAGTTGTCGTACAGATGCAGCACTGCTGGAGAAGAACAAGAACAATTGATCCGATCCAAAGATGATGGAAACCGAGAGTACACATCATGAGCTTATTTTCTTTTCACTGTCTCAGACTGAAAGCAGACAAGAAAAAACTCATTACAAGTTTCTCTCAGCAACATTAATCTGAACAGAGACAGAGACAGAAAAGAGAAGGCCACTTTCTTCATTCATGTGAGCACAGTGTTTTGTTTTTTTACCAACACGATGGGGGAAGGGTCTGCTGGGACGCGAATGACCAGTGACTCATCCGGTTGGACTGGAAGTGTGGCCCTCCTGCTGTTGCATAATTAGGGTAACATTTAAATTGGGTGAAAAAAACAAAAACGTGCCATTGTTCTGAAATGGCTTTGGAATTGAGAATGAAAGGGATCAGTTTGTGGAGGGCCAATTACATGCAAATTCTCCAGGTTCAGCTTTTGGTATTAAATACTAACAGGGTTCTTTTTTTGGGACAACAACTTGGGATAACTTCAGAGAAACGTTCTCGCAGCTTGCATGAATTATTTCTTTCATTACGAAGCGACAATAGCACCAACAGGGTTCTTTCCCTTTGCTTCTGACGAACTTTGCCGTAAAAAGCTTCATATCTTAAAGTTACAATGGGATAATAAAAGCTTTATTCATTAAATCTCACATTGTCTGGTATAATCACACTGAGCTTATTCTATGATGTCTGATCCAAAGTTGTGTAACGTGTAGTGGTCATTGAATGAAAACTAATTTCTCTACTGCAGTTATCAAAAAAGTTCATTGCTTCTATTGATTCCAAGATTTTGACCTACCAACTTCCTTCTTCATTCAAGTCCTCATTACATATTTGAAATGAGTCCACACGCGCACACAGATGTAAACTTCAGCTTCATTAGAGGCATACAACCACAAGGCAGCAATTTGAGTTGCTTCATAATTGATATGTATATTATATATTTGTCCACATTGTTGCTGATAAATCAGTTAATCATTTTACTTTTGCATTAAAGACGTTTACCTTTCCCCCCCACAGTTAAAATCTTGCTTTTCTACGTGATATTCTACGGATGCTTGGCTGGAATTTTCATCGGGACCATTCAGGCTCTGCTGCTTACGCTGAGTAACTACAAACCCACCTATCAGGACAGGGTCGCTCCCCCAGGTAAATACATATATCTAATCCCTTTTCTTTATTTCTTTTTTAAACTTCTGTCTTTTTCAAGTGACCTTCTGGATGCTGTGAAGCAAACAGATGCAGGCGTGTGCACTGATCAGTGTTGGTGGCTGAGTGTCTGTGATGTTGTGGCTGTGTGTGTGCCTTCATGTAGTCCAACATGACAGTTGGGGTGTGCCTTTCAGCAGGCACTCTATCAGGAGGCTGTCTGACCTTAGATAGGTTCAGCCATTTTGTCCTTCACTCCTCGCAGCCAGTCAATGTTTCTCCCCTCCAGCTACACGGGGAAACGGCTGAGGCTGACACCCACCGTGGCTGGAACGGTTCATGTGTGCACCGATCAGTGCGTCACAGCCCACATGTTTACATATTTACATATTCATGCAGCCAGAGTTTGTCGAAGAAGTTTGTAAAACAGATTTAGCTTAGAGGCTGCTAAGCTTGTTTAGCTGGAGGGGGAAAAATTCCGACCTGTAATCTTGTGAGAACAACACCATTAAACACGGCCACAGTCACACGACGAGCGTTTCTAAATAAGCTGCGAGCTTGGAGACGGTGTAGATTTTCTTTTTTCCTTTTTTAAAGTGCCCAACCTTGTCTCATTTGCACGGCACATGCTCCAGCCTAGGTGGTATTTTTAGCAGGCATTGTAAATGACTGGCTGCATGCACACGGGTTAGCTCGCCTGCCGTTTGGTCTGTCAGCTGTCCCCGACTGGTGACAATCAAAGAGCGGCGCGGCAGAGCAACAAAGTAATAAGTGCGGAGAGCTGAAGTGACTTTCCAGCAGTGCGGCATGATAAAGGAAGGAAAGAGCAGTTAGAGGTTGTGTCTTTTTTTTTTTTTCAGAGCTCAAGCCTGCCTCTCACTCAGAGGCTAAAAGTTTCCATTGTGAGAGACACACGTGAGTGTGGACGGGTGGGGGCAGGGGGCTGGTGAACTTTCACAAGACTCCCAAGTGAAATTCTAATGACTAAATGTTAGTTCTGTCTCTCTCTCTCTGCTGCACACTTTACTCCGAGCTCGCTCACTCCATGTATTCAACGGTGAGGCAGGGAAACGTTCATAAATCTTGTTTCCTTTCACTCCTCTTACCCATCTCACTCCCCTCATGCCACGCCTCGCTGAGGCCGTTTCTGTGGAAAATTACTGCCGCCAAGAGCTGACAGAGACCATGTGAGGAAATCCCCAAGACCCCGCATTGTGTTGCCCTAAGATAATAGACCAGGGACCTATATCTCTCTGGAGCTAGCGTGATACACAGTCGCTTCAGTCAGGAAATACTGTTCTTTACACACACACAAAATAAATGGTTTTATATTCTTTTTTAATGGAGTATTTGATCAAAACAACCTGTTTTTTTTCAGGGCTGTCACACACCCCGCGCTCAGAAAAATCTGAAATTGCTTTCAGCAAGTCTGACAAGGCCTCGTATAAGAAGTACGTCGACAGCGTGACGTCTTTCCTCAAAAAGTACGATGAAGAGGGTCAGACGGACGCCATGAAGTTTGAAGACTGCGGAGGCAAGTATAATCACCAGTCAGGGATTGTCACACTCTCTGACCGATCCCTGATCTCGCCATAGCAAGATTTGTTACTCATTATGTACCTAGATTCTCATCAATTTTCCCAAAAAACATAAGTATTTGATGTCATATTCTATGTTTTCTTTATTTCATCCAAATACAAGAAGGAATGTGCTTAAACAGAGCTCTAATGTGTCGCTTCTCCCCGTTTGCAGACGCTCCTCTGACGTACAAGGACCGTGGAAGTCTGGAGAGCGATGCGGGACAGAGGAAAGCCTGCCGCTTCCGCAGGTCTTGGCTAGGCAGCTGCTCGGGAGAGAGCGATACCTCTTTCGGCTTCAAGGAGGGAAAGCCCTGCCTCATTGTCAAGCTCAACAGGATCGTCAACTTCAAACCAAGGGTACGTCTCTAGCTCTGCGGTGGAAAACCGTTATTGTGCCTCACCGATCTGATGATCCATCTCTTGGAGCCTCTTCTCTGTTAGTGAGATTGTTAACTTGATTTAATGTATTTTTTGGGTTATTTTAAATTCATGTTAATCGTCCTTGAAACCCCGGAGAGAGCTCTATAAATACATTGTTTTATTATTATGAATTGGACATGTGATATGAACATTTCGGCAGCATAAAAACTTGAACGATTACTCCACAGACCAGGCGTGTCCAGCGGCTCCACCCTCAGCTCTCTGTGAGGCTAATAGCACAAGGCTACTTTAGCCACTACTAGCACATTGGCGGTCACGTCAACCTCCCACTTTTAAATTCGGATTGAGGTATCAGACATGTCAACAAACTGTATAGAAATTAAATCCAACACTGACACATACAGCAAATTTTATATAGCTGCTGTTTGTCTGTATTTTGTTTCACGTGGGCACAAACTACGACAAATGCAACACAAAGACGATGTTAAATTAGGCTGTTTTATCTGAACTGGTGCTTACACCTAATTGGAATAATGCAAGAATGTGATGAGGAAGAATGGTGGAACCAAAACCTCAATACGTCTGGTTCTGGTGCATCAATATTTAGTGGATTGCATTTTTAAAGGACCTACCAAGGGATGTAGCATTGAGACAAACTACTTAACCGTTAATGCCTTAAATTGTGTCAGATCCTGAATTAATACTTAGATTGCAACAAAGTTCTGTCGCTGCTTTAAATATTTGAAGAACTGCCGCATTCAACGGGGCGTCATACTTGCGCATAATTCTTAAATAAACTCACTTCACACAAAGTTGTGCACAAGTTGCAAAACAAACCTCGAGCAGTAGCAGCGGCCCGGTGCTGCTAACTTGACCTCCGCCTCAGGATTTTGTTCAACCACTCTTGTCTCTTTTTAGGTTCCCAGTAACAATGACACACTCCCAGAGGCTCTGCAGGGCAAGGTTATCCCCAACGTGATCCCCGTGTACTGCAAAAACAAGGTACGTGTGATGCGGGGTCTGATCGCGATGTACATGTACTGGAGGAATATTTGTATTAACACTGTAAAGAGGTACGGCTTCTAATCAAAATTGAACTTCCGTGTTCGCAGAGGGAAGAGGATGAGGGCAAGATCGGCGAGATCAAGTACTTTGGCCTGGGCGAGGGCTTCCCTCTGCAGTACTACCCGTACTACGGCAAGCTGCTGCACCCCCAGTACCTGCAGCCCCTGCTGGCCATCCAGTTCACCAACCTCACCATGGACCAGGACCTCCGCATCGAGTGCAAGGCGTATGGAGGAAACATTGGCTACAGCGAGAAAGACCGCTACCAGGGACGCTTCGACGTTAAGATCACAATCAGCTCGTGACCTCAGCCGCGGCGAGCACTCTCATTTTAAAAAAACAAAACGATAAAATGTAGAGAGAATTAAAGAGTTCAGATAAAACACCACTAGTCTTTGAACATTCATAATATACAGGACCTACACTTAATCCGTGTGCTTTACACTAGCTTCTCTGTGTGTTTGTCGAGGGTTAGAATGTAAAAATACAAAAAAGTAGCAATAGCAAATATTTATTCTACTGTATATGAAAATATTCCTCGAGCCATGGGATGTGTTCATCTATTACTGTAAAACCGCAATTCCACTACTGACGCGTAGCGAGCTGTGTTCCTGTCCCCAAAGTATTTCACCCCGACGTGGTTTCTATATATTTTTGGAGTGTCCAGTGCCGTAGTCTCGTCCTGTTGTAACCTCTCTCTCGTCTTATGTCAGCTTTAGTGGTCCAAGGTGTGTGCCTGTGCGCGCCCTGTGTCTCGTGTGCAGGTGAGTTCGTTCCCGTGAGTGTGTGGAGTGTGTGTCAATGTGCTCTGATTAACTGAATAACTAGCATGGTACTCTGAACCTTTAAGGCCCATGTGTGAGTAAATGACTGCGCTCCATGGAATTTCTTTTTGTTTTTCGGTGCGTACGTGTGCATTTTTCTTCATCCAATTTTTTTCCGAGTTGACCGTGGAAGGATACATGTGTACACCTTTTTTTTCTTTGCCGTTCACCGTAGCTGTAGGATTATGGTTTGATGACATTTCTGTTCCGACACTATCGCATCTGTTCATTCTTAATTCTTAGTGTAGAGCTTTGTGGGTCCAGCCTAGAAGATTGTCACCTCCATGGAAACCGTGGCAACTCAGTGCTTTGAAATCTGTTTTGCTGGCGACATCACGCGACGTGGTGCAACTTACTATTGAATGTTTTAGCCATTTTCATGGTGGAAGAATTTTATATTTATGCAGTTGTACATTTTTTTTCCAGAGTGTAATGTATGAATCCAATACCAAAGTCGCTGGTCAAAAGGTTAGAGAATATCAGAGGCAATGCAGTATCCCGTGTAATAAGATGTTTAGTCGGTGTGAAAAATACTTAATTCAGTGTTGAAGATCAAAACACATGTCAGGAGTCTGCTCTTGTCAATTTATTTAATCTGCATAAGGCTGAAACAATAAAAAGAAAAATGAGACAACTGTCAAAAGTCTTTTGAGTGTCACGTGAGTGTTTTTTCTTGCTTGCGTTCATCCGTCCAAAATCTTGAAGAAATACTGCACCTGAAAAAAGGAAGTCAAAGTATCAGTTCGTCTTTGTGATGTCAGAGGAGTGAAGGTTCACAGCAAATTCTCTAATAAGCCCCCTTTCCTGGCTGCTGTGTCTCAGTCTTGGGAAAGTGGCAGCTCAGTCAGCCACAGGCTAATGTTTAACAAGGGCACATTTGTCCAGGCCACAGATCAGGAGTTTTTTCCTGAACAATGACGCTCGATGGGTCAGACCCACTCGCTGCGAGACAATGGTGTTGTTTGAAAAATTCCCCGTGCCAATCTTGTTCTCCTCAAAAGCAGTGTGATCTAAGGTTTGCCCCCAGCCCACAGATCGGAGTCATGAGACTCGGCTTCACAGAGTTGAGGGGGTTTCACGCCTGGCTGAACGCGAACGAGGTCGTTCCGCTTATGCACGGACTGGAAGACAATGGGTAAAATGTATGTGCAGGGAGCAGAGGAAATGCAAGTGGGTGTTGCTCAGCAGTACGTGGAGAGTGCAGAACGTGTTTTGTACAGTATGTGCCAGTGAAATGCCACCCACCTCCAGAACGCCGTCGTCAGGGAGGTCCGTGCAGTGGACTGCGTTTTTCACTTTGTCTTTGCCGTACAGAGCGCGCAGCGTGGCTGGACGGAGATGCCGGGCAATTTCCTGTTGGGCGAAAAACATCTTCGATCACTGACAAGAAGCATCTGCGCTGGGATCCAACCTCAAAAGACAATGACGACATTTTTTCTTTCCAAATATCAAGTTTATACAATCGGGGGAACATCCCGTTCTGTTGCATGTTCCTCAGACAGAGTGATTATTCAGCAGCAGAACATGTGATCTTGTAGGGGAAGTGACAAGACACTGACACTCAGCACATTTTTGGGGTTTCACACTGAATGTAGATAGATGGATGAACGTTGACTCTTATTTACATTTCATAAGAGAACATGAGCACAGTCTCTCCTGCTATAACACCGCAACAGGATTACTACATGATCACCATGACAATGACATATTCCAGACTAGTCTCATCTGTATATTTAAAGATTCGCTGGAGTTATATCTTTAAAAATTTGCCACGCGCTCGAAGATGTTTCTCATCACTGCTCACTGAAGATACGGCGCAGAGACATTTTGTTTCACGGCCAAGCACAAACTCGTGGAGAGTTCTCCCTTTCCACTGCTCACGGTCGGGGAACACTCGGTCTCGAGACACTCCCAAGGTCAACGCTGGGCTCTCGTGCCCTTTGCTACTCCGTGCCGCCAGGAAATGCAAACCCTCCCACAGGGTCCGACCATCGGGGGGGGGGGGGGAGGGAGAATATGTGAATAAATAATTCACAGAGATGATTATCAACTCTACAGGAATGCAAACATTGTGTTAGTGCGTGTGGAACATTTAATACACTGGGGGGAAAGAAAATCACGTGATATTTAACACTTCCAACAGGAAGATTTGATTTTTAATGAGCAGTACGGTTGAAAACGAACCACCGTAAATGAGATCAAATAATACGACGAGACAGAAATACTGGTGCTTGTTGTTGTCGTGGTCTGGTGGAGAAGAGGATCCGGCTGTAGCTCGTGGCAGTGGGACATTTCCTATCACAAGCTCTTTATTCTCCCGGTGGTTTATGAGGGGGCGCACACAAAAGGCAGGAATAAGGTTCACGGTCATAAATCAACCTGGCCGTCTACTCAAAGTCTTTCATTGTCTTTTGAAAACAAAATAACCACACACAATAAAAGAAGAAAAAAAAACCTTGTGGAAAACAAGTCTCACGGTTCTTTTAACAACTCCACAACACAACACTGAATCAACTATGAAAGAAAGGATCATGGGAAGTGGGCAGGGTTCATGGGAACTGTAGATCACCAGGGAACTATCGGCCAACTGAGATCAATTATAGCTTCTTCTTTTTTTTCAACGCGTAGAAAAAATGCGTATGGACAAAGAGCATGTTAAGTTAATGTGCCGCCCTGAAAGTGACTCACCCAAAGAGCCGCATTGTCTAAACCTGCCAAAGATCTCCTGATAACTTTCACTAAGGCTGCTGCTGACTGGATGACCAATTTTGGAACATCTAATAGTGTATTTTCATATATATTATATTTGTTTTTTTTGACAATGGCAGATTAAACTAAACTAAAAGCGTCACAGAGCTGATAAGCATGACTGTAATGTCATGAGGTGCAGAGGGCAAAAAAACACATGAGATAGCGCAGTCAAAATTAGATATTCTTTCATAAAATGTAACAGCGTCATCATGATTGTAATCATCAGTCAGTGTTGTATCAATAAGTGAGACTGTGAGCTGGAAGACACAATAGCAGGACTCCTGATATGGTGGTTCAGTTGTGAAAACATTCTCTGAATATCGTCCGCGCAACCTCATTTTTGTGTCTCACTGAACTAAAACGCGCCATCCTGCGCATGAATATCCGCAAAATGGATCATTCGGGTGTCCCACGCCACATGAGACTAAAGCCAAACATGGCACACAGGAATACCTGCGGATAAAAGGATTCTTTGCGAAGCAGCTGTCCTCCGTGATTGCATTAGTTACTGGTGAGTGACCTGCTGTCAGAGTTTAATTGGATTGTGATGGGTCCCATAGGGTGCAGGACTGATGTCCGTGATCCAAACTGCTGGCTGGGGTGGACAGTGATGTCCGGGGCACAGGGACTCTGTGGTTACATGAAATCATTACATTAAAAACTACTGATCTATTACAATTGAAGGCTAATCTGTTTGCTCCATAAAGTAATCAAACCTTCCAAAAAGGGAGTCTTCTCTCCACACTCCACAAAGAAACACCTCACAAGGATTATTGGAAGTCATTTTAAAAATTAAATCGCAAGAAGTAAAAAAGTGCCATCTACACCTCAAAAAGACATCTTTTGTACATACACATACAGACTTTAATGTATCACGTGAATCTTGAAAATCTTGAGTTATTATTACTGATAAATATTTTTTCTTTTATAAGAAAATAAGACATGTACTATAACTTTGTTGGGATCTTTTTCCATTTGCTTTTTTTTATGACCATTATACTGTTTTGGTTTTTATTCATTTATTGCCACCAATACTACAAACTGCTGCTCCTGTCTGTTAGCACATCGCCTATCCTCTATTTTTATTCCACGGAGCGACTAACTGGATACAGACAATAACAAAGAACCTGAGCCTTTTGGCAAAAACGTTTTATGTATAACAGTAAGACGAATACAAAAGCCTCCCGATCAAGCGGAGATGAAATCCCAAGTGGGAAACTACTCACTGTTCCTTTGACAGTGGTTATAGTTTCTCTTAATCAGCAACGTACTCTTGAATTTAGTAGTTTGAATTCTACTCGGATGCATCTTCTGATGCCACGGTAACGCACTAAATTTAGCGCAGGCGCCACCAGGGACGGCAGCAAATATCTGCCTCCACAAAAGCATTACGCTGGACCAAAATCAATCAACAGCAAAAACCCTTTTCAATCTTAGCCTCATGTAACAGGATGTTCAGGCCTATTGGATCATCTCTTACCGTAACACGGCATGTTGCAACCACTGTACACAGCTAATGTCGCTGACTGCTTTTTCTCAAGCTGTTGATTTATGGAAGCGGGTGGAGAGAGCAGACCTGGGGCCGGGGACTGTCCCACAGAGGACTGTCGTGTCCGTCCACTCTGATATGAGGACACGTGACGGGACGGAGCACAATCTCATGCCTGAGTGAGTGCGAGCGAGGGTGTGGAGGTGTGAACACACGCCAACCTTTTTGTCGCAAAGATACGTGGCGCCTAGTTGAAGACATTCAAAGGTGAACATAGAAAAAAACACATGCCGCTTGAAAGTGACATGGCATCGGCTCTGACATGACGGCGTGTGGTTTGACGTCAATACGTCCAGCTGTCCGGCTGATACAGTCACGCGTCTCTCCACGCAAGACCTGCGCTGCTTATGGATCAGCCGACTGGAGTCGATCAATAACCTATTCTCATCACAAACGGCCGACCCCTCAGTATTAATAGACGCTGTGCCTCCTTCATGCAGACTGATAGTCCGGTCCAATCTGTCGGCCTGATAGTGACGTCTGGAGAGTCTCTACACGTTGGATTACGAAGAGAAGACGTACTGTACTTTGGTACTTCAATCGGAACAATGTTACACAGAGTCACACGTGCGGCCCTTCGGTGACCTCGTCAGCTCGCCTCTCACACACACACGCTGATCTGGTTTGTGACTTCCCTCCTTCTCTTTGAGAGAAGGTCGCATCGGCGACCTTCCGCTTTTGTCTCGCGTATCGAATGGCCGAGCCTCCAGGGAGGAGCGGGAGCGCCAATGTTTAGGTTCTTTGTCGGATAACGCCCAGGTGAGTCTGAGGTCGCCGAGTGATGAAACTGCTTGACCTCGCAGTTAGTCAGCGAGGCGAGCGGTGAGGCAATCAGAGAGGTCAAATGGGAGGGAGAGAGAGAGGGGGACAGACGGCTGACAATAAATTGTAGCAGCAGAAGAAAAAATCTAACATTAACCAGCTGAAACAAACAATCATTTATAGTTTATATATGAATAAAAACAACAGCCCCAGCTGGGACTAGATATAATGTGTGGATACTTCATTGCGGGGGTTTTATCCTACCAATAATAAAGTCAGTTTAATTCAAAAGATGCAATGGTTATATAAAAAAGGCTTTATTATTTTGGCACCAATGAGTCATGTGACCTAGAAATCATTAGCTTATTAACAAAGCCTCTGCAGCTTCAATGTCATTAACATTTGGACATTTAAAATAAAAAAAGAATGTTTTTTTAATTTTTTTTTATCACAGACAGAGGAAAAGCCGAGTCATGGACACACACACTGAACCTGTAGGGGACCGGTGCAGGTGTGTATGGCACCTCATTTTTATGGCAACCAAACAATGATTAAAGGCAAAGCCTCTTATCATTAGATTTCACATCACGCACCGGCACAGCCCTGCAGCACTGGTTCCACAGCGCCCAGGAACATGTGTGCGTGTGTGTTCACGCACAGCAACACACAGTCGCAAACACACGCACGCACGCACGCACACACACATTCAAGTGGACTTCACAAGCCAACTGTTATCTAATCGCATAAGCCACAAAATCTTTACAGCGTTCACCACACATGGGCTAACCCAAAACTTCCAGTTCCTCACGCGTCCACGTTGTGGTTCTAAACGAATGAGAGCTCGAAATCAGATATTAATGATACTCATGATATCATTCCCCCCGCCCCCTGCAGATGTATCCCAGACTTCACAGAAAAAACTAGACTGTGAACACGTAGCCAGGCGTATGTAGAGCTACAAGACGTCACAGACTGCATCGACAGCCATTCGCATTCACAGATTAAAAAAAAGATCTCTGAAATAGGACAGTAAAACACCAACACTGCTGATACCTTCATTCTGGTTCATTAAACATAATTAATGATGAACAACTCTGTTCAAGTTTTCTTTTTTTTCCTAGTTGAATGTCAGTTTATATGTAAGTATGTCAAATAAAACAGAGTGAAATTTCTCGTATGTGTTCACATACTTGGTTCCGATTCTGAATCTGATGAAGGTTAGCTCCATTACAGGCCTGTTCAATAAGACTGCATTAGTGTCAGCTACATGCGGCTATTCCTAATAAACTGGCATTGTGTGAAAATGCCATTTATTGTGAACATGTTTTCTTTGACAACAAGGGAGGACGGACGAATCAATCAATCACTAGCTGATGACATATTGATTTTCTCCACATTTTACCCGTCGGACAGGATTCCACTAAAGAATGCAATGCGTTGACCATCTCGAATGTGTCTCGACTCACCGGATCAGGGGGCCCACAGAATTCCCTGAATGTCTGCGGCGCGTCGGCGCCCTGGATCTCCAGGACCATGCAGGGTCCAGAACACAGCTCCGTCACCATGCTCTGCAGCGGAGAGACGGTCATCGCCTCGGTCAGGATTTTGTTTGAGGCAATGTTTGTTTTTTTTTTTATTAATATCAGAAGTAGCAGATTTTCAGAGCTATGGTGTGAGATAGCTGCCATGATGGCACAACAACGTAGTGTTCATACTCACGGGGTACTCTGTAACAACACCTTTGTAGACTTCATAGAATTCTTCTGCATTTGCTCGGTCCACATTGAACTGAGAAAGAGACATATTCCAGGAAAAAAAACAAAAAGTAGAGGAACACAATGAAGGAATATTTCTTAATCACATGAAAAGACTTCACTTAGTTTATGTAGTTTGATTTGTAACAAAAGCCCCATTATCACAGAATCACCTTTTGATTTGATTCTCTGATAATGGGGCTGTTGTAATTCCTACTAATGCATTAAGGACAGCCGTATCAATCAGAGGACTTATTTCAGTTCCATTAACGCACAACACAAGTGTGCCACAAGTGATTGATTTATCTCTGTGCTCTCAACCAGAATGTGCATCGCGAATGTGATGTGGCAAAATGAATGGGACGGTGAGACACAGCGAGAGGTCACTGTTGGCAGCGGTGACGCTGACTTCATTTTATAAGGTCAGCAGCAGCTGGAGCAGAGCAAATCGATACAGTGCCACAGAGCGGTTACATGGGCAAACTCCTCTACTTCAGGGATCCGATTCACGCCAGCACCGCCGAGGGATGTATGGCAGACTCTCTGACAAGATCAGAGCACAAGGACACGACGATTATTTATGAACACTTTTTACCATCTGAAGAGCTGAGATTTCAAATCCGGCCGCAGATATGGAGTTTAGGATCTTCCCCGTCAGGCCTGTGGACACATCAAAGCTGTTGGTATCTATGCAGATTTTTATGAGCTCCTCTCTTTGAGTTGACAGACTTGACAGGTGAGGTGTTTAGTGCCGCAGTAAAGTGTGATTTGAAGCTAATCTCTGGAGCCGCAGTCACAGTTCTCCTTACACAATCAGACAAATCACATCTTGTCTTTTATTAAACGGTTTGAGCGGTGTGCTGTTCATGAAGCCAGTATGATTCTCCTGATCAGACATAAATTTCACCTTATGCTGCGTTGACCTCAGGTCGGTGTGTGCTTTGGAAAAAAGGGACAGTGAGATTGTCTTTCACATGTCCCGCCTTCTATAGAGGAGACATTATTTTGGTCCAGACAGCCGACACTTTACAGATGCAGAGTTTTTTTATCTCTCGCCGCTGTGGCAGTGCATTTATGTAAAATGGGTCCAGGCTCAGGGACAAAGGTGCAGGCAGCAAGGACAGTGAAGGTCACACTGATGCAGACACACACGCACACGCACACACACGGGCTAATTGAAAGAGGGCGCTTGGCTCACAATCTCAGCCAGACATCGTGATAAAAAGTGGCCTGTGTACTCGTCAGTCTGTCTACGTTTTCCATTAAATCCAGAGGCTGCCATTGTGTAATCGTGACTCTCAGTTTGGACCAGGTGCCACACCAGGGTCGATGAGCTTCTCTCATTTGGGTAAAATCGCTCGGTCACGGCTCGGTTACATGTGTGAAAGGTAAGCAGCCGCCCTCCTGAGCGCTCTGTGTCCCTCCCCAGGCAGCAGCCTGCCTCGGATAGGTGCACACACTCTCTACGCAGCTCCCAAAAGCAGCTGGCGCTGTTGCTAGGAGATCCTATTCTGGCTGCCTGGCAACAGAAGCTTCTCTATTCCAGTCATGTCTGATTGCATTTTCAGTCACAACTTCCATTTTGTCCCCGCCCGTGATTGGCCGCCGCGCCGCACAACGCAGCGTTGGCGTGCATTAGCCGCGTAAGTGATCCTTGAGGGAAATTAAAAAGCGAGCTTTTCTTTTGGGATTGTGTTGCTCTTTGAACTGATTTACAATCCCGGCTTGTACAGCCTTCCACACGCCGAGTTGCTATTTTCGCATCAGACCAATTTATGACCTTTCAATGACGCAGCTAAAGAACGTATTATCTGAATTTGTGAATCTATCACAAAGTCAAAATTATTACTCATGAGCTTTTTGCTACGTCACCTGTAGAGTTTAGTCTATTCTGATAATAATTGACCAATGTCTGGCAGAAAGAAGCAGGACCAATCAAATGACTGCGAGTCCCTCTGGTGATGACAATCCATTCTGCCTCTCTACATTTACTCAGTAATTGTTGTAATTGTTTTTTTTGTTTGTTATGAATCAACAAGTAAGGGAACTGAAGTTGTTCAGGTTGTCTTTAGTTTAACTTGTTCAGTAAACCTATGAGTAACTGCTAGTTTCAAATTTAAAAAGATACATTTTCATGTAGCATTCTAATTTCGCAGACATTGAATTTGACAACTTCCTAAACCGGTGAGAAGAGCTGTGAGCTCTTCATCTTCTAGTTGTTGTTTCTTTAAGTGAACCAACAAAACCAGAAGAGCAGGAGAAACAAAAGAGCTATTGACATTCTTCATATAGTGACAACTCTTTAATGTAACACCATCACTGCATACTGTGGGGAATAAATTATAATCACTAATATTAATCAAATGATTTGTAATAAATACTTTATGTTTTGCATTTAAGTTGAGTTTATTATCATTGCAACTGATTTCGAGTTCCAACAGATGCTCGATCGCGCCCTGCAGCAAAACGAAGCGTGTCTTCACTTGTGTGTTGTTGTGTCTTTTTTTAACTCGCTCTCACAGCCCTTTTCTCCCAGGAAAAAAAAGCACAGGTGCAATGGCAAGGAATAACACCGGCCGTGGCACCATTCCATTTTTAGGTGCGGTAGAAAGTCATGTCATGCGAGCAGCATGCACAGTGTCAGTGGTCCTGGGCCCACCGACACATCATGGAGTCGCACTGGATTAAACATTTAAACTTTAAAGACCGGACATCATTGAGTGCTTTCAACGCCACTTCCTTTCAGACGTCCCTTTTGAATAAACATTCAATACGGCTGTCTAGGACACGCTTCTCTGAACAAAATGTTGCTCTCATACTCATGATGGTCAACTGATATTTCTCTAAAGACAGAGATGGTTCCATGTTTTGACGACGACAAGTGTTTTTGAAAAAGCAGACAAAGAGAAATAGAAAGCACAAGCACTGTAAATGTAAGGAGACTAAATATACACCTAGTGCGAATCACATGAAAACAAATGAGTGCTGCTGAGGAGAAGCACTCGACACCACAACAGCACCGCAGATCAGATTCATTTATACTGGAGCCGGCCGAACCAACCTCTCCACTTTGACAAAGTGTGTTTGGTCGTGATATATTAGGTCCTGAACCGGGCCAGCCGACAACTCTGTGTGTGCATACCTCAGCTCGGTAAAGGGACTTTCACATTTCACAGGTCAGAGCTCTGGTGGCATGCTGCATGAACAGGGATCAGGGCAGGGGATTTGGAAAAAGCCAAAGTGGAATATACGGTAACCATGTAGTGCCTCTGTGTGACGGAAACACGCGAAACAACCAGAGGTGAAAGGGCTTACACAAGAAAAGATGGTGGAATTTTTTTTTCAGAACAACTACATCTGCAGCGGGATAAATTAGGGATTATTCAACATGTATACTGATGAATAAATAATGTTGACGCCGTCATGATTCTGCCCCCCATGAACTCTTGTTTACTGTGGACTTCTTGTGGATTAATATACTACTACTACTTTTGTTCCTTCCTAGTGTGTCTCTGTCTTGAGTTCAGTTACTTTTGTTATTCCGTGTTGCTTGTATTTAGAGATGTTTCCTGTTTTATTCTGAAGTCCCTTTCCTCGTGTCTCTGCACTTCCTGTTCTCCTCTCTTGTGTTCGGTCTCTTTACTTTTCTTGTGTCTCCCTGTGTTCAATCAGCCCTGACCACCTTGTGTCTATATAGTCTCTGTGATTCCCTTTGTGTTTGTTCGTTTGTCTGTTATGATTGTTCTGTTCTGTTCAGTCATGTCTCATGTGCTATGTTGTTTTATGATTCTGTTTTTGGTTCCCAGAGTTTTTTTTCCTAGTGAATTACTTTTTGTTGGATAAGTTTCTTTTTTGTTTTCCTTTTTTAAAAAAAAAATCACTTTATCCTGCTTTCGGGTCCTGCTTCACCACCACTCCTCACAGAAACGTAGTATTATAGATAATGCAAATAATTTTGGCTGCAAAGAGATATGTGCTCCTTACCTTCTGATATGACATGTGGTTTGATGATGCAGCATGTGCAGTCTGTATAGAGAGCTGTGTTAGAGGGGCCGTGGCCAATTGTGGATGGGAAAAAAAATTCAAGCTCCTGATGAGATAAAGAAACAGGAAAAAATAAACTCAAATGTAGGTGAAAATATCTTACAATATACAAAAGCCACATATGAACATGAACAGATTTCTTACTCTTGCTGCTGCAGCAAATGAGTCGGAGCCATGGCCAACATTTTTGACGCCATCTGTTCCAAACTGGGCGCGGACACTCTGCGGTGCCTCCCTCCGTGCCACAGCGGAGTCTGTGGGTCCCAGGAGCCTCCGCCAGATAGACATGGCCTCATCACCCATCAGCTCCATGGCAACCACGGGCCCCGAGGACACAAACTGCACCAGGTTACTGCAAAACGGAGACTTCGTTTAAACAGAATATTTACGGGCAGTGGGTCAGCTGCAGTAAATGTTACCAAATGTCATTACAATGTCAGCAGGGTCATTGTGACAGGTTCCTGTTATTGATGTTGGCCAGCTACAGGAAGTCATCTATTGCTGCACACACCATCAGCTCAGAATTGGAAAATCATTTACATAAGACACTCACTTGAAGAAAGGCTTTGACTGATGTTCCAAATAAAAGTCTGTCGCTTGGCTCCTGTAAAGTAAGAAAACCATAAACATGGAGTTAATGAGTGACCACATTATCTTTAGTTGATCCTGTGAAAACTCTGTGTACCCAACTAATGACAGGGAATTTCACAGAGGTCAATAATATTTCTGTAAGTCATTGGTCCATTTTGGTGTTTAAGATTTTATCTTTTTTATTGTTTGAAAATAAAAAAAATGGCTGTGAGATGACAGTATTTAAATACAATATTTGTCATTTACCACTCCTCGGGACTCTGAGGTCAAGTCAACGGGTCTTTGTAATTTATTATGAGGGTTTTAGCAAACTGGGGGGAGTTTACATGTTAAAGCTAAAATTGTACACATTGATTTAGGATGATTCGAGCATTTTTAGTTATAATTTAGTGTAATTTCCTTCTAATTTCTCAGGACATTTCTGGAAAGAGATTAAATGTAAACTGGTAAATATTATAGAGAAAACTGAGATAACTTTGAGAGAATTTAGTTGATTATGTCAAGTTTATAAGACCTCAAAATTTCCACAAGTGAAAATTTAAGGTCAAAAGTGCTCATTATGTGAATTCATGTTTCGAAAACGTTGTCTGCTTCAACAAGATGGTTAAACCATGAGTTAGAAGTTAATTAAATGCCAACAGTGTCTGCCCCTTGGAACTCCTTGTGAGAAAGCAGAGACGTTCATCTGTTGACGTGATGATACTGGCACCAAGCAGCCTGCGTCTGCCTCTGTGACAAGAGTTTGTCTGAGACATCAACAGAGTTTGACTTGGTTATCCTATTATTGGACTATCACCACTGAGGCTTTGACTCACCATGTAAGCTTTGTCATTTTGGCTTTGGTCACAATCAGGTTGGAGGAGTAGATCAGTTCAAGGACATCTCCGATCTTGGTGACTACATCTGGCTTTATCAAAGCGAGAGTTCTAGAAAAAGAGAGAGAAGGGAAAAGAAAGTACATGAGATATTTCAGACAAGGGAAGACCACTTATCATGATCAGACACCCTAACAGAGACACGTATTTAGAAGTTATAATGCATTTAAATGAAAGGATCAGTATTGTACCTCAATATGCATTAGATAGTTGGGCATGGTTAGTGTGACATGACTTAAAGTAAGCGATCGTAATCCAATACACTTTTTGTAAAGTTCACTTGTATGAAGAAAAAAAAAATCTGTTTTTCTACACAACCCTGGCTCTGTAAATTGAAATTAAACGCAGCTTCCATCAAACTATGGCAGAAGATGTTGATTGTAGAAATGTAGATACCAGAGCAGTTTAATTAAAACATGTCACAGCCAGTCAAGAAATACAATTAATGTCCAGGTCTGACGTGGCAGAGAATATCATCTGTGAGAAATCTGGCATAAATCACACATAAAATTAAAAAAAATATACAAATAATGTTCAAATAAAGCTTAGGTGCCACACTTGAATGGTTTAATTACAAACTTCATGCTACCTTTCTTTTTTGCTGCCAAGTTTGTTTGCCGTGTACTGATCCCCATATTCGATCAGATTAAGCTGCCGTGAGAACACGTTCACTCGATTACCGACGAAGAGGTCCTCTTGGTGGATTTCGTCGTATTTGGTCCTCCTCAAAAATATTCGCTGGTTCTTTACGTCAAACTACAAATGAGAGCAAGCGTGTCAGTGGGTTTTCAACAATAACGCGCTTAAAAGATTAGCTATGATGTCACAGTTGATTGAAGCAACCGTTGTAACAACAATAAATTGCAGTAAACTGCAGTGGTAAATACCTACCATTTCCACTGAGGCATCTCCGGGGTAGTAGAACAGCTGGTAGCGGCGCAGGAGAGAGGCAGTAGGGTCATACCACTCAGCAAGAAAGGCGTAGCGATCCTCCTGGTAAAGTTACAGAACAGATCATATTAATGCTGAGGCACAAAATAACCAATAAAAAGGTCATGTGTGCACACAGCAATGATGTAATTTTGACAAAAATAACATTAAAGTATGGTACTTGGAAGGCTCCCTGGGTTCCTACAAACTCAAGGTTAAAGGTTCCTTTAACCAGCCTAATTCAAAGCAAAGCCGTGCTATTAAATGAAGCTGTTTTGTAACTGTGTGAAGAATGTTCTAATGTAAAAACTAGTGGGATGACCGACATGATTATTATTGCCTCAAGTGTATTTGTCTGCTCATCTTAAACCTGGTGAAGTTTACTAAGGTGGCAGCTGATATATTAACACTGTCGCCTCAAGGCGACGGCAGCCTGTGTTTGGCTTCCAGCAAGTTCTGTGCAGACAGTCACCATGGGAGCACTAGTTTCCTCCCACAGTCCAACGTCATGCGGTTCAGATGAGTAGACTTCATCCTGACCCCAGGGAGAGTAGGTTTGTGTCTGTGAAGGACAACGTGTCCAAGGTGCTTGGGACCAAACGGACGGTTGTTTTGCTAACAATCGTCCGTTTGGTCTGTTTTAGTGTGCCGACAATTCTTCCTGTATCATATTAACTGAACATTAAATATTTAACTTACCATTCTTATAGTGCTATTACCCGTGACACCAATGCGCCGAGGCGTGTGAAAAAATGTTAACAATTTTTAGTGAAGCTTTGTAACGGAGCTTGACTTGTTTTATCATAGTCACGTGACCAATGACATCCAAAGCTTTTTTTCACACACACCCACGTGACTGCTTCGATATCTGATTCAAAAGTTTAAACATGCGCGACACAAGGCACCCTCGTGGGTCACCATGGTAACTTCAGCAGGTAAAGTTCGAGATAAGACATCAAAGTCAGTCACCAGTCCAACTACTGACCAATCAGATCACTGGAAAACCAGCTTCATCCACAGGATCCTGACTGGAACAGGAGTTAGAGTGACGTGACAAAACAATAAAGCGCAGCAGATAGAGAGGTCATGTAGAGTAAGTCTCCGGAAGTGAAAATCCCTTTAACATTTTGATATTTAGCCATGATGTCGTAACCATCCAAGGTAGACTCACTACGAGCTATGATATTGTGAAATATAATAATAACAATAATAAATTTCATTTATAGATACGCACCTGTAGAAGCCACAAATCCATATGTTATCAACCTGGTTTTAAGAAAAACATGTTTTATTGGCAATGTCATTGAGAAGTAATACACTGCCCACAATCCTAAAGTGTAACATCGACGTCTCTGAGTGGTGGAACTCGCTGTTACCATGGAAACGTCTACTACACCCGGAACTTCATGCCGGCGAGTGATGCTGCGTTCCATTATAGCTCGCACTCAAATCTACAGACCTCCGAGGCGGAAGTTGCAACAGGAGAGCGGTTTTTCGGATGAGCAGTTCACAGTTTATGGGATGAGTAGTTACTTTGCTCTTAAAATAATTATGTACACAGTCTAGTACCTTTGCCTTTTTCCATTTTTTTTTATCTCCAAATTAAATGTTTTATGGTAACAAATCATCTTGTTGTTTATTGACTTGGTTCCAGGCTTGAAAACATTTTAATCAGGGCAACAACAAAAAAGGGAAAATGGACAGAAACATCATTATTTTAAGAGTGAACGAACTACTCTTCCCATCAACCCTTGCCAATGCCTTTACAACGACTTCCAACCAATCAGAGACGTCGATGTTGCACTTTAGGATTGTGGGTAGTGGAATACTTCAAAATGACATCATGAATAAAACACGTTTTTCCTAAAAGAAGGTTGACAACCTGCAGACAACCTCATAGCTCGTGGTAAATCTACCATGGCTGGTTAGGACATTATGACTAATAATCTATATATTGTTTCAGAATATGAATGGGAGTTTCACTTCCGTGGACCGTTGAGCTCTTGCTGTTCCAGACTTTCCCCTGTGTCCACTCTGGTTTTAAAACAGCTTCTGATTAAAAACAGAGGGAGAGTTCATCACACTAAATAAATACATGGACTGATGAAATCCGACGACAGTGACAGTGTTTTACCTTCTTATTCCACGACACGAGGAGACTGTGACGATACATAGTACTAAAAGCGAAACACCATCTCTTTTATTAGAACAACGATGCGCACACTGATCATTGTTTCTCACGATCGCGAATGAACAGTTACCAACTTCCACGGGGGAGTCAAAGCTGGTGGACACGGGGATGAGTTTAGCAGGACAGTTTACTTTTCCTTTGGCAGCGACAACCAGGAAACCCGTTACAGCATGGACACACTCCGCGGCTAGATGACACATAACAGATGTGTTGTCCTTGCGTTAGTACTGGCACCAAAATAACTTAGGTGAGATCCAAGGACGTAATCGTTTGCGTGCAGTAAGCTAACAGCTGTGTGTGCGCACAGTGTTGTCACTAGCTCGTTTTGCTAACTTACCATCAGTTGCTGCTGATGTAAAGCTGCACACGAATACTGCGTTACTTCATTTGGTTCCTCCAGCATGAAGATATCAATAAAACCTCAAGCGATAGATTGGTCTAGACTAGACTAGTCAACAAGTGAACTAGTTAATGAGACATTAGCATAACCGCTATGTTATCATGCGGTTGTTATGCTAACATTAGCAAACGTCCGTTTCGGTCCGTTTTAGCGCACCGACACTTCTTCTTGTGGCGTATTAACTCAACAGTACATATTTAACTTACCATTGTTATGATGGAGCAAAAGCAACTACATGACTCAGTTGTTGTCTTGCAAACATGAGCTGTCCGAAAGTTCGTTTCTATAGTAACTGCAGCGACCAGCCATGCTGCGTTCAAGAAGCGTTGTCACGGTAACTCAATGCGAGTTGTGGAAATGAACTAAGTTGTTGTGAAAGTTACAGGAAATATATTATATAAAATATACTCTGCACTCACATTTATTACACACACAGGCGTAGTTGTTAAATGTGCATACAATACAGTATAGAAAATGTCACATTCGGGAAAAAGGCCTGACTGGATGGTGTTGTAGCTTTGGTCAAGTGGTGATTCTAGCTCGCAGTGACCAAAGAGCTGACTCATTCATTCATTTTCATGAACAGCCTATGTTCATGGGCTGACATATCATCATACAACACTACGCATCGTCTGGCTCCGTCCGGCTCTGACTCACCGCAGTCATTTGGTGCAACGCGCCACCTGGCGGAGACGTGGGAGAATCTTGGAGGTCGGAATCGCCGTAAAGTGTTAAAGTTCCGAGCGGCTGTAAACGCAACCTTTCGCCCTGCGCTTTGACCCGGAACAACAACAGTTGAAACAGTAACCTGAAGTATTTCACTTCATTATACTCGGTGTGCTCCGCAGTGTGTGTTGATACTTTTATGCCCTCGGCTGTGTGTGTTACTTTTGGACAAGAGTCTTGGACCAAGTCCGTGTTTCTTCATGGGTTCACGACTAAGAGCTTACATGAGGGATGATGGACCGTTGATTCTGGACGGTGGACTATCGACTGAACTGGAAGCGCAAGGAGCTCATTTACAGGTAAAGCGTAAAAATCCAAAATACATATAGTCATTATTCTTCATATATATAAACATGGGTCTCTCTTTCACTAGTCAGCAAAGATTTGTCGCATAAAATCTCATGTCACAGTACATAAGCTACACTGTTTTTAATTAAAATTAATTAAATGAGTATGTAAGTAAGTATTATTGGAAAAATACTTCCAATGCAGCCAAACTGGCTCCGCCAGTGTTATGTTAATGTATAATGCTGGGTTATTATTATTATTACTGATTCAGCAGCAGGCAAGCTGTTGTAGCTGCTTGCATTAAAACTAATATTACTTGTTATTATACAGATACAGTTTGGTGATTTCATTTACTGTATTTCACATGGTCATCGTGGCTCTTCAAAGTCTTCGTCTCCAAAGCGACGAGTTACCACAGCAGTCAAATAAACGTAGAGGGGGAGAAAGTATGAATGAATGTACAATTGTGAGTTATTCATTGTTTACGTAACTACAGTACTTACCATGGTACACAGTAAATATAGGTCTGTTACTTCCCTCCTCTGGGAAAGAGAAGGAGCTTCCTGCTTCAGCTTCCAATGATAAAGGTTCAAAGGTTGTTTTAATAGAATTGATAACATCATGCTTGTGGTGGACCTTAGTTGATACTAGGAGTGTCCCGATCCAATATTCCATATCGGTATTGGGGCAATATTGGTCAAAATGACTGGGTCAGATATTGGAATAAATACAAACTAAAATCCGATCCGATACATTACAGTAAACATACCAAATAAATAATAACAATAATAATAATAATAATAATAATAATAATAATAAATCTCATTTATAGAGCACTTTTCATTGCTAAAACCAATCTCAAAGTGCCTATTTACATATCTATTAAGCCTAGAACGACATTCTGGCATCACATTTTCATGTTTATTTATTATAATTGAATTAACAGTTTACAGTTCAATTTGTTTTTTGCTTGTTTGAATGGTGCTGACCATAAATAATTCTGCCACAACTTCTGTGAGAAATAAAACAGCAGTATTCCATAACTCAGTCATGTTGCTGGTTATGTATGTGTCTTCCTTTAGGGGAGTTGATTATTTGTCTTACAGTTGAGTATGAGGTTTTAGATGGCTAGGTGAAGCAAAGTGCATCCTGAACAATGCATTATTGATATGTAATTTTACGAGTGGGGAAAAGATTGCATCAGATTAGTATCGGATCGGTATCGGCAGTTCCTCAAGGTTGCAGGATCGGTATCGGATCGGACACGAAAAAGTGTTATCGTCCCATCCCTAGCTGACACTGTTTAAATGTTTGTTTGAGAATATGTTGCCATGTACCATTTCTAAATGCAAGAAGACATCCAAAAAGTATTTTAATTTAGTTACTATTTTTATATCAAACATTGATATTTTGATACATAGACTGAGATGTCTTGTGTGTCTCACACACATAGGGAGATCCACTGTGGAGCGCCAGACTTTTGCACACTAATCCCCAGGCCATAGGAGATGCTCACTACAGGTAGGACTATGTCAAACAGTCTTGGGAGTAGAATCAGTAGAGTGTGGATGTGAAAAAATGATAACCAACTGAAGACACATTTTTTATTTATTTATGTATTTTACTTTGGCCTCAGCTTCCTCCTCAGTGGCGCTGATGTCATCACCACAGCCACATACCAGGCGAGTGTCACAGGATTCGTCACTCACATGGACGTGAGCGCCGAACGCGCCAGAGAGCTGTTGTCGTCCGGAGTTCAGCTGGCCCAAGAGTCGGTGAAGAGATTTGTTTCTGACACTCATCCGACAGGTACAGACCTATACAGGTTTTAATATTTTCTAAGCTTAGCTGACCCGGTCTCTGCTATTTTTAATATTTTGATACATTTTTTATCTCTTAAGAGCAGAGACGTCCCTTGGTGGCAGGCTCTGTTGGCCCATATGGGGCGTTTCTGCACGACGGCTCAGAGTACACTGGGGCTTATGCAGAGGAGATGAGTATTGAGGTGAGTGGCTCTCAGTCACACAGAGAACTAAAATGTGGAATTTGTTTTGCTGCTAATCAGACTGTCCAACCTCTTTTTGACTTTCCTCGATGAGCAGGATTATCAGAGGCGTCTACTTTTTTTCTTTTCTTTCCCAAGGAGCTCAAAGTTTGGCATCGGTCGCAGATTGATTGCTTGGCGGCGGCGGGAGCCGATCTCATTGCTATTGAGACAATCCCAAGTGTCAAAGAGGCCGAGGCTCTGGTGGAGCTGCTGAGAGAGTTCCCAAACTCTAAAGCCTGGCTCTCCTTCTCCTGTAAGGTACCCAATCGCCCAGGAGGAGTACAATCAATGTCAATCCATCTGTTTGTCAAAATGTTTTTCTTACATTCCTAACCAAAAACTCCTGTCAGGACGGGCGATGCATATCGGACGGCAGCCTGTTCGCGGATGCGGTGCAGATTGCCAACAGATCCACGCAACTGGTCGCCGTAGGAGTCAACTGCTGTTCTCCGGCCTTCGTGGAGCCACTGCTGGACTCTGCACGGTCGCTGCTGAGCCCGGACATGAGCTGGGTGGTGTACCCGAACAGTGGAGAGGAGTGGGACGCTGAGCAGGGGTGAGTCTCTGGTCAAGGAGTTTTAGGATTGAAG
Source organism: Scophthalmus maximus (assembly GCF_022379125.1). Taxonomy (NCBI): domain Eukaryota; kingdom Metazoa; phylum Chordata; class Actinopteri; order Pleuronectiformes; family Scophthalmidae; genus Scophthalmus; species Scophthalmus maximus. The sequence continues at coordinate 20,321,270 of NC_061527.1, read as the reverse complement.
CCACAGCTTTAATAGTTTGTTTTCATATACATACATGTGACATTCTTCCTTGCATTCTAAGTCACCGGCCAAACACACCTGACCTACTTAACATCATGAGTTAATTGTTTTCTGTGTGAATTTTTGTGAAGCAAAGCTTCTATTGAGGTTTGAGTCGCTGAAAAAACAACATCCAACACTTTTTTTAAGGGTCGTGTAATTCGTATTAATCAGATTTAAATTGGAGTGTACACACGGGCAAATCATGAGACAATTGGGCCCATGTTTACAATATGTACATGCTTTCCTCACCACCAGAGTAGCTGTCCCATGAGTCATTTTGCAATTTAAAAATTTCTTCTGCTGTTGCTTGAAAACAGTACCTGAACATTTTTGTTCAAGCTGTTGAAGAGGAGTGAAAATCTTCCCCAGTGTCATTCCACAGCGCAGCTACACGTATACACACTTCTCCACAGTATCGTAGTAACAGGATATTACAGACGTCCATCCAAGGAAACTTGTGATATTAGTTACATATATAAATTTTCTTACAAGTGTCTAACTTGTTTAAAATACATTTTTTTTATCCAAGCTTTGCTCTTTGTAGCTTCATTATGTAAAAGAAAAAAAACCTGAAAAAATGACAGTAATAAATATTAGATGATTGTCAGTATCAGAAGATAGTTAGAATAAAAAATAAAATAAAAAATACAGATCCATTGTATAAATCCACTGTCCACAAATCTCAGTTGTTCTTACTGTTTGTCATTTGAGTTTCTCGACAACCGTTCATCAGAACGACTACATACTTGCCGGGTGTGTTGAGTGAGGGTTTTATATTGTTATTGCATAAGTGGTTCTAGTAATAACTGGAAAACAGACTTGATAGAGATGATGCTGCACCCAGTGACACGACAGAATCAGAGCTTGTGAATAGAAATTAATTTCTCCCATCGGGCGAACAATACCACACAGGCACATTTTGAAAAACGTAATTTTATTTTTTATGATGTGTAACTCAGTTTTCTTTTTTCATACAAAGGTGGCTGACCGCAGGTAAAAGATCTGCATCAGTACCTGAACTCAGTCACACCTGGGCAAAGCAAGGTGCCTCTTTGATTGGTGAGATGAACTCTTTTCTCTTCTTCTGTCTCCAGTTTCTGTCCTTGTTGTTCTCCCCTCTGAAGAGTCTCTCTGTCCACCAGGTGGCTGCTGCCGTATCGGCCCCGCTCACGTTACAGAGTTACGACAACAGTTAAAAGGAAGTGGAACCTCTGCAGCCTCCGCAGTGTGACTGTAGCACAACTGTAAATGACGGCTGTTTGAAAGAGAGACGCTGTTCTTAGGAGTTCATAAAAAAATCTTAATTTATTGTTAAATAAAATAAAATAAAACCACTACATCTAAACCATGTGGGTGCACAATGACTGACAAATGGCGAAGGAGACATGTATGTACATAAACATGAAAAATAAAACCAGGCAGTCTTCACCTTCCGGGGGTTCACAGTTTGTTTTTTGGTTGTGGGAGGGATTCCACCATCACTTCTGTACAGTCTTTATAAAAACCGTGACAGTCTACGCAACAGTCTCACTGTAGGTATGACAAAGCACAACACTTGGGACTGGACGGCATTGCCACTGAACTAACTACTGTACTGTACGTCAGTCACAAAATAAGCCCACTCACTGTACCTCTACGATGAAATATGGAGAGCAGAATTCACAGCAACATGTGTCATTGTCATGTTTCCTAGAGACAGAACTAATTTAAATATATTGAACGCTCTTATGCAGCAAGTTAAGATGATGTGACACAAACATAAATAAATACAGAGCAATGTGTTTGGTGATCCGTGTTAGGATGAAAGGAAAACATGGGTTTCAATACATGGGTGGACAAAATAAAGGAAACACTTTCCAGTGCGATGGCCCTGTGAAGCTCATGTTCAGCTTTTAAAAAGGTATTGATTCTCTGAACTTCCTTTTGAGGCCGTAGATCGATATTTTCGTTAAGGATATGTCCGCGGTGTGTCATTGTAATTTTGTCTCAACTCTTTGAAACTGATACTGGAGGAATCCAGACGGCGACCATCGGTCCCCCACATGCCCGCAAGGTGTCATCACCTGCTGCCTTGAGAGTTGACCCACAAAAACAGTAATGGTCGGATCAATTTAATACGGCTTGTGTTAGCTGCCTGTGTAACTGTGACTTGAATATAGTTGCTCGAAATGTCTAAATTACAAATATGGATAAGGAAACGAAGTGGAACAGTTGACAGACCCTCGCAAACATTACCTTCAGTGGGATTTTTGATTTGAAAAGCGATGCAAAATATGTCACGGCCTCAAAATGACAGTTGAGTCGAATCAAAATTGGACATTGATTCACGGATATTAAGAAGTATGAATGTATCCTTCTAACAAGAGACGGATGTTTGTCCAGAGCCTGGCTGAGCTCATTCTTACACAGATCTGTTATTGCACACATATTAAAAACATTAGTGAGCCACACTTGCAGTGGGGTCCCATGATCCTCCATAACTCCAGACTTATTCTATAAATGCTTCTTAAGGCTACTGAAGGTCTGTTATTTTGTCTTCCGCATGAATGTCCCCATAAACCCCTTTTCAGCCTGTGATGTCTTCTTCGAGATCGCCGTCCGGGGAGCCCTTCTGTCTGTTCTCCGTGGTGTTGGACTGGCGTTTCCAGCTCGCGTCTTTCTGACCTCCCATGCTGTGCGAGCGTCCCAGGTGGGCCAGGCGCTTGGCCGACGCCTTCTCCTCCGCGTCCTCCGAGGCGTGTCCGTGGGGCCGCTCCGTGCCCGGGTGGTGGAAGTCGTGGTGCAGGACGTTCTCCAAGTTCAGAGCCCAGGGGCCGAGCTTCTGCCAGTTCACCCTCTGGAAGGCCATGAGGCAGTGCAGGTTGCCGCCAACCTGTGAGCCAGGAGATGTCCGTTAGTACCAGCGCGGGCGTGTTTCGCTCAAGAGCAACTTTTAAAAAAACAAACAGATGTGAACAGAGGAACCTTTTTGGTTTTGCGGCGCTGAATCCCCCTCTCCGTGTGGCGAATGTCCAGGTACTCAGGGTTCTGTGTGTTCAGGTCAGTCACGATGTCCGACCATCTGGAAAAAAAGAGTTGTTTCATACTCTACTCAACTCTACTTGGCAGAGACAGAAGCAGAAACTTACTTTTTACAGTGTATAGCCGGGTGTTTCCTACTGGGCTCTCCGATCAGGATCCAGTGCTCCGTTTCGTTTGTGGGTAGAGGGCCCCTGTGCAAAGCACAGAGCAACACTTGTCACTTTATAAACTCTTTAAAAGCTGAAACACTTAGTTGATTAACTGATTAGCGACAGAAAAATATTCGGCATCTATTTTGGAAATCCATTCATTGTTTTTGCAATCTTCAAGAAAAAGAAGTGAAAAAACGTTGACATAATAAGTTGTCAGACCCTGAAAACCCCCCTAATCAACGACTTGATCATTCACGAAAACAATCGGCAGAATGATCTGTAAGGACGATAATGGCAGTGACCGACCTGTAAGCTTTCGCTGCTTTGAGCGGCGTGGCTTCAAAGCCCACTGGGCAGAAGTAGTGGTTCTGGCAGTGGTAGATGTAGGCCATGGACTCATCCTTCAGCCCTTGTGTCAGTTTCATCAATGCTCCTTCGGCTTAAAAAAAAGGAGAAGATTCGACTGGTTATCACTTTTGTTTTTAGCTCTTTACGAGCGGACGTGCGGCAGTGCAGGGACTCACCCGTTTCTCCTGCAGTCTTGTGTTTCCCGTGGGGTTTGTAGAGAATGTAGGAGCAACCTCGCACTCGGAAGTTGTCATTGATTTGCCTGAACCACCTGTAAAAGGAGAGTACGCCGTTTAACGGAGCTGCGTACATTTCCTGAGGCGAAGTGATTCTTTTAAGAGGCCGAAGCAGCAGTTTGTTGTTACCGCATCAGAGTGGCGTTCCCGGTGAAAGGACCGAACTTGATTTCTTCGAAAGGCGGCTGAAACCCCAGGATGTGCAGCGCCTCCTCCTGAGAGATGGGTGGAAGACTAGCAATGCAAATAAATTAGGAAGTGACTGGAACTTTAGTGCGATGGAACATGAGCAAGTCATCTCACATGGTTCCACTTCCAAAGATAACCAAAACAAAACAATGTGAAGAGTACAGGACATTTGCCCTGTTTTGAATCTGTCTTATCAACAGTTAATGGGTTTCTTGACTGAAAGACAACCGTGTTCCAGGCTTCCAGTGAACAGCTGTTTATCTGGAGCTCCCCTCAACGGTGCATCTAATCACCGTTCATATTAATCACGCACACTGACAGCTGCAGGAGCGCTGAGGACAGATGCCTTGTCTAACGCTTAAAGGACACAGTGTTTCCGTCTCTCCTTCAGAACAGGGCCATGATGACAGAATGTATCCAAAACTAAAAAAATAATTATTGATTTAGGACACGTGCGAAATACAATCACAGACGGCATCATGCATAAGGAGTGTGTGGTAGTTATCAGCTTTTATGATATTGTTTGACAACCGGCCTAAGTGCCATTTAAACACAGAACCAGAATCCAGGTCGGATTCATTTTGGGGTATATGTGTATTTTATCTTCAACAGGGGAAACAACAGTAGAAAGTAACTGTCACCAAGATAATCTAAATATTTCCCAGTTGATAGGAACTACTTATCTTTCCGCCTGTCATAGTCACATGTGAACTGTGGCTCTGTAGATACAGTAGTGGCACTATGTGTCGCTATGGTGACGTTAATCCCCGACTACGGAAAAATGATTCACTAGACACCTGAGAGTGAGACGGCTCGTTCGTTTTCTAAAATCTTTGGATTCATATCCGTTTAGACTTCAGTCTGGAAACACAGATATATTTCCATTCTCTGTTTTCTTTTTTCCGTACTTAACCAGACCTGGAGGTTACTAAAATGAAATTCCATACTTTTTTACATTCTGCGTAGGAAACCCTGTAAGTGTGGTCAGAAAAGACTTCACCTTCTTTAGACTCTTTTTCAATCAGTTAAGTTCTTCCTGGTTGCTGGTTTATTTGCTGGTTTGAAACAGAACCAGCTTCAACATTATTGCTCAGATCTGCTCAAAGATTATTGGCGTCAGACGGAGGGATCTGATTTCTTTTTGTATCAAACGACGAAACCATAAGTGACTACAGTGAACCTTAACTGAGGACGTTCTCATTACTGACCCCGGCACTTACGACTGACTTGAACTGAACTGGCTGTGACTGATGTAAATTGATCAGTCACCTACTGTACGCTGTCTTGATGACGCGACGTGCCGCTCACCTGCCTGCACCCAGAGTGCTGTATAAGAAGTTCCAGCAGGACACCAGAGAGGAGATTCCACATGAGGTCTTGTACTGAGGCCGACTGATGCAATACCTGAGGGACAGTCAGGTGATGAGCAAATCCACAGAGTAAACAACATCACAGGAGTCTCGAAAGAGGACCACGTGGAATGTCAAATGGAGCGTTACCATCTTCTTAGGTCGAGCACTTTGCGCTGTTGGACCTCCTCCAGAGAGGCGTGAGGGGGGACGTCTTGCAGGTTCCGGCTGGACTTCATCTTCTTGGTGCTGCATTTCTTCACATTGCCTGAAAAGGTCAAGGAAAGTCTGAGTGGGGACACGTCCTTGATTAAAACGTTCTCTGCAACTAAAGAGCAGATGAACGGTTGACAGCTTTGGGCGATGACATATGACTGAGTTGTTGTGAGTTCTCTCTTACTTGTTCTTATTTTTCTCATGAGTACGGCGTCGAAGTCCGCCGTGTCGATCTCCCAGGCCAAGATGGGCTTCGAGTGGCCAGAGGACGCTTCCTCCATGTCGCAGTCCCCGTCCGATCCCGCGTGGGCCCCCCCGGGGCCTTGACAGGCGCCGAAGTCCGCCGAGGGTTTGGGCTTCAGCCCGTCGGCCTGCTTGTTGTGGGCCGCGTCCCTCGGGGGACAGTACACCGAGGCGGCCTGGTTGAGGAGAGCATAGTCGGAGCAGACGGTGTAGAACTTCTCCCGGGAGTGTGTGACGGGGCAGGTCCACGGCAGGTGCAGCTCGGCGCTCGACGCCCTCCTGGCTCTGGCGGCGTCCCGGGCGAGGGAGCTGATCAGACCGCCGCGCTGCTGCTGCTGCTGCTCCCCGCCATCAGCGGTCCTCTGCAGCCCAGAGGGCTCCGTCGGCCCAGGAAGGTTCGCCCCTTGACCTTTTGACGTGTTAGGCATTTGTCTGAGAGAAAGAGAGAGAGAGAGAGAGAGAACAGCCTGAGGCCCGTGTGTGATGCTCCAGTGATGGAGGGAGAAGAAAGGAGAGGCATGAATAGAAACACCACAGAAAAATGAAAAGGGCGATGCGGAGGAGAATCCCAGCACAGAGTGGTCACACTAGCATCATGGTTTCCATGGTCACGAGCCCTGGACCTCGTTGTCTCAAGCTCACAGCGACGTCACCTTGGACCTATTGAGGAGACCGAGCGGACACCGAGCAGTATCCCTCCTCTCACCTGCGGGGTCCAGACGTGACGCACCGCCGCGCGGGGGACGTGTTGTTGTTGTCGTCGTCGTCGTCGTTGGCCGATGTAAACACGCCCCAGACCAGACGCTCCGTTCCGCTCACCTCTCCATCCCACCGAGAGCGAACGTCTCGCGGAGGACACGGGGGCCCGAGGATTAAGCGAGACGACAAACTCACACCGCACATCCACAGCTGACGCTCGGTGCACGTGAGGGACCGGGAACGGGTCAAAGAGCGGCGGCGGCGGCGTCGTCGTCGTCGTCGTCCTGGTCCCTGAGCCCGGACCCTCTTCCGGTCTAGGGCCAACGGACCGTACCATTCTGAGCGGGAAGCGGGGGGGGAGGGGTTTATGACACTGATGAAAACAAACACACACATCATAAACACACAACGATGAACGTCTAGGTGAATAAAGAAACGCCATTGCCCTTATTAAACCCCTCGGTTGTTGTCGCTGTTTTTTTATTATTCACTTTAAAAGATGAACTTTGATTTCTCACCCCCCCCACACACACCCGTATTTGGAAAGTACCCGGAAGTCAAACCGGAAACCGAAGCCTCAGCTGGGACTCTTCAGACTTCACTTCACACACTGGAGGTAAAGTTTGTTTCTTCTCGCGAATTGTTGTAAAATTGATTTTGATGTTAATTGCAAAATTAATAATATCGCTCTCTGTTCCGTCAACCCGTCACACAACTAAAGACACTGACTGAATGACTCAGGTGAAGAAGAGTTAAGTCAGGGCAAAGTTGTGTAACTTGATTTATTTATTTATTTTTTCAAGTAAATCACAGCAACTTGATGTCATATCAGTATATCATATCTCATATGGTGGTTCGTCTTTAACACCGGGGGGTGCATGCTTTCTTGGGGCTTAATTATTATACACTAGTGTATTATAGTATGTATTAGGTATAAGTGACATTAAAGTGACATGAGGAGTATTTTTGTCACTTTTGACCAGATTTACAGCAATATTTGTTAACTTTGGAACTATAAAAATATAATCTAAATGTTAAATCTAAATGTAAAAACTAAATCTAAATATTCAAACAAAATCTAAATGTTAAATGTTAAATCTAAACAGTGGACGGGCCGTTTTGGCAGCAATTCAGAGTTTCAGTGATGCAATCCGCAGCGACAGTGATAGCGACCACCACAGAAACTCTGAATGGCTGCCAGAAAAAAAAGACCCTTCCAATGTTTTCAGCCAAATCGCTGGACATGTTGTCGGGCAACAGAGGAGCATGATGAGGAGAAGTGACTGGCAGACTTGGAGTCACACAGTCGGGACTGAAGATCGCGGATTGACTGGCCCATGTATCGGCAATCTTGCACTCCCCAAAATCCATATCGGTCGGGCTCTAATTTATAATATATAACAGTGAAAAAGTGTTGGACGATATAAGCAGCTCACACCAATCTCACATTAGCATTTGACAAGTGATCATTTTGACAGGAGCAAATTCAGAAGGAAAGCTTCATTGTGGCCGTTAGACCCAAACAACCTTTGAAAGACTTGATGCATTATTTTAAACCGTGATTTTGAGGAAATGTGAATCATTTTTTTTCACAGGAGACCATGGCTAAGAAACTGGTGGTCATCGACACGGACTGCGGCATCGACGACGCTCAGGCCATCATCATGGCCCTGGCAGCGCCCGACGTCCAGGTCCTGGGCGTCACCTGCGTGTTCGGGAACGCGGCCGTTGACGACGTGTGTCAGAATGTTTTGCGGGTGCTCTCCGTCTGTGAGCGCGAGGGGGTGAATTTTCTGCAGCTATGTTTTGTGATAGGATATGATATATATCTGAACAGATACAATGTGAACTCACAAGCATTCTCAGTGTATAGGCGCGATGCCTCCTGCAGGATCAGGACGTGGCCCACAGGGAAGAGAATACAAGATAGACACATTTTTGGGGCTATTTATAAACTTATACACTTATACACATTTATCAAAAGTATTGATAAATTATATAAAATATATTGAACCGATATTATATATTTCGGCAGAGTGAAGAGTATCTCCAAAAGAGATTTTTTTATTGCTCTAGATTGTCGATGACTCCATCCAAACATCAGTGACTGCAGGGAAAGAAACTGCTGTGGTCATGTGATCGTTTACACTAGTGAATATACAATAAAAACTGTACTTATTAACTTATTAAAACGTTGTATTGGTCACTATTGTGTCCAGTGGGGTCAAGGGGCATTAGTCAAAACATGGTCATGTGAAACATGAATAGTCCGGGTCGGACTTGAGAACTCAAGGACCCAATAATAATGTTTGACTGCATGTACGTCAAATAAATCCCTCGGGAAACTGCACTGAGAGGAACCTTTTTTTTTCTTTTCTTCTTTGTCTTGTGTGCAGATTCCCGTGTTCCGAGGCTCCGGCGGTCCTCTGGTCAGAGACAGCATGTCGTGTACTGACCACTTTGGAAGTGATGGACTCGGAGATGTGATCGAGGACAAAGATCCACGGTGGGAGGAGAAAATCCAGAGAGAGCACGCGGCCAATGCAATGATCAGACTGGTGTGTGAAAACCAGAACCAGGTGAGAAACCCCTGCCTGCAACCCGTGGCTGCCCTCTAGGTGGTTTGTGTTGTGCGCGTGCTACTAAAAAACGTGCCTCCCTCAGGTCTCCTTGGTGGCCCTCGGCCCGCTCACCAATCTGGCCCTGGCTGTCCGACTGGATCCGAGTTTTCCCCAAAAGCTCAAAGATCTGTACATCATGGGTGGCAACACGGAAGGTAACGCCCAACGACATGCTCACAGCGCTTTTGTCGGAGACGCGCAGGCTTGTTGTGAGTTGCTTTGTCTGTCTCTGTAGGAAAAGGAAATGTGACCCTGTGTGCCGAGTTTAACTTTGCAATGGACCCAGAGTCTGCCTACGTTGTGCTCGAAGAATTCCTCTGCCCCACGTACATTGCGTCGTGGGAGTACGCGTGCAGAAACGCACTGACGTGGGTAAGATGTCTACACACTCTCACTCACTCACTCAGCCACTGTAATCATTTACTGGAACACTTGAAAGTGCGATATTCATTTAATCACGCAGTTACTAACTGTGCAATACTTACTCTCTATGTGCAATTATTGTCACTGCTCTGTATATGGTATTCATATTTTCATGTTTTGTACATATCTTCTGGTCTTGCAAAGGATGTTTGGGTTAACGGCCGCAATGAACCCTTCCTTCAATATGATCACTTGTCAAGTACTAATGTGAGATAAAGTGTGAGCTACTTGAAGTGACCACCATATTTGTCACTGTTATATATTATATATACTGTATATATACACTGTGACATATTATATAAATATATATATGAAATGTACTGAGGATAAACCGTTGAATTGACCTTTGACCTTTTATAGCAGTAGGTTTCTCTGCAATGACAAAGGAAAATTATGATATGATAAACATTCAACCAGTATCATAGGTTTAATAGAAGGTCGAGGAAACTAATGCTGTGACCACTATTTCTCCACACCCTTCTCCTCTTCATATATTCTGCTGTCCACTTTGCTTCTGTAACGCCCACATTTTCCCGTTGTGGGACGAATAAAGGAACTATCTTATCTTATCTCAGAACGACGGGAGTGTGCTTGAAGACTTGTCTTGCTTCAATCTGATTCCACCGATTTTCCACTTGTGCAGGAGTTCTTCGAGGAGTTGATCAATCAGGACGCGCCCGCCGCCCGCTTCATGAAGACGATCACGTCCAAGTGCTCGGCCTACTCCAAAGAGGCCATGAGGAACAAGAGAGACGTGTACTTCGGCCCCTGCTTCGTCTCATACGACGCCTACGCGATGGCGGCCTGCATCGACGGCAGCGTGGTGACGGAGAGCGTGGAGTGTCCCGTCCGGGTGGAGCTGCAGGGCTCCATCGCTCGTGGCATGATGGCGCTGGATCGCACCGACACGTTGAAGAAGAGCCACAGTGTGATTGTTCTGACTAAGTGTGACGTCGCCAAGTTCGGTCGGCTGCTAATGGAGTCTCTCAGACAACCATGTAAGAAGTGATCTTTAAAACTGGATACATTGCTCGTACAAACGTGGCACTTAATTGTGGAAAGCTGAATAGATGAGGAAAAATACAAATGTAGCTGCTTCCAAACACGACACCAGGGCTCACTGGACGGTTTGATGTGTCTGAAAATGGAGTGAATCATTTGCTACGGCCTTCGGTCACCAGGGACGAGAGTCACTGAGGCTGTACGTCTTCTAAAGGTTATTTTTTTCTTTCTGTAATTTGTCACCAATCTGTAAGTGTATCGATGAAAAAAAAAGTACAATCAGACTTACTTGCCTGAATCAGAATGTCACAGAATTTGTATTATCATAACTTTAAAATTAGGCGTTGGGCTGAAATCTGTTATTTAATCTTGATGACAAACTGGGGGCCATTCTACTGTGTAATACAAACCAACTAATCCTCACGCACGACTTTGATATATTCATCTTCCCCCTGGTTTTCTTGCTTCTCCGTCTCTATGGTGCCGGTGATTCGACATCTAAAATAGGCACATGTAGGACATCCAGCCTGCTTTCAGGAAGGATAGATCCCCTTCTCTATTTGGGAAAGTCTCCGTGATGCTCAGCCCTGCGAGATCACTGGCGGTAGACTCAGCTGCTGTTGCAGCCGAGGGTTTTAAAAGCAGCGTTTTGTTTCTGACTCACCGGCGTCAGTGGCCTCTTGACATTGACCTTTGCAGCCTGGTCTGGCTTCACACCTACTCTCTTGAAGCTCGTCACGGGGAGGGTTTTTCGCGCACACTGAGCTGCTGACCGTTACTGACCTGTTGGAGGTCGGGGTCCAGGTGCCTCAGTGGCGAGGAGAGAGTTCACTTCTCCAGGGAGGGTAACGTCAGAGTGAATGCTGAGGAGGAGCTAAGAAATGAGAGACTCCATTCGTAAGGAGTCCTGTCTCTTGAAAACAGACTCCTGAGCAGGAAACCATGATGCAACGTTTGACGTCAATAAAGCCCAACAAACCACTTCCTTACTCTCCTTCAATTATTTCTTCCCCCCCCCCGATTGTACAAGACTGATAGTCTTCTGGCACTGACTCGTCCATGTATCAGACACTCCTGTTAGTACGAGATGTGCCTGTACTTTTGATTCACTACGTTTACCGAGAGATGGGATGAAAACAATAAATGTATTCTAAAGCTGCTGTGTCAACAGGTACGTGTGTGTTCTGTGTGTGTGTGTGTGTGTGTGACAGGGAATGTCTGCCTTCACCTCAGTAACATGCCTGCGGTGAAGAGATCTCTTCCTAACACACTAACGCACAGAAAAGGTCACTTCACGCCAGCGGCTCAGTTAGTGATTGAAGACAAAGATCCACAGTCTGAAAACTGGTGTTTCCTCCCTCAGGTGTTCTTCTGCTGAGGATGTTCTTCACACTCGAGCCGTGGTGCAAGTTTAGTCAGTTACTCGTGATTTATTTGGCTCCATGCACCATGATGGTGTTGGTCAAAGCAGCTGTAATTCATATGTTCATAGTAACGATGTATCATATCTCTAATTCCCCTCGGCTTCAGTGTTCAATGAGTTTCAGCTCATTGTTCAACTGTCCAGAACTTTTCAAACTCTGCTGATCTGGTTCACTCATCTACACCGTGTCTGTTTTGGACTCTGAAAACCAACTGTGTATTACCTGCTCAGATCTAAACAGGCAGCAACAGAAACGGATGATTCCCTCTGGACAAAGAAAAATGTTGAGAGAACAGACTCGCATTTACCAGATGAACATGACTTTGAATGAATGATATGCAACTGCTTGCCAACACGTTCACTATCACCTTCATGTGATGTAGCAGTGGATCCAGGAGACCAGAGAAACCCACTGTTGCACACTTCAAATGGAACAAAAACAACATGGAAACAGAGTTGTTTTGCTGAAATCCTTTATTTAAAGTGATGTACCATACAAACCTCAGACTCAAGTTATCCTCACAAGGCTTTGACAGTTTTAGGGGCCGAGCCCATTTTAAGATGGGGAACACGAATTCTCAACGAAGCTTTTCTGGGCCGTCGGTGTTCAGAAGAATAGCATGTCAGATGATGGGAGATCTCTGCTGCCAAATTAAAAAGCCTGGTGCAATGATTTCAATTCAAATGTCTCCAAATTGGACTTTTCAAACCAAGTTTTATAAAGAACCCCAAAATGATTTTTTTTTTTTTAAAACAAGACCTGGCTGAAAAACAATATGTCTGTTCCAACATTAATACTGATCTTTAGAGATTCTGCTGCGTTACCAGCCTTTCTATATCAACAACATGTCTGCACTGGCATTAGCATACCATGCTAACAACATTTTTAATGTGGGGGCACCTGTTAAAACAAATCCAAATAAAACATAGCATTTCTGCCCCCATGAATAAAAAACTGCAGAGAACTAAATTGCAGGGTTGGTAACCTATAAGCACTGGGCCACCAACAATTCAGGTAAAGTTTCCTTTGGTTTGGGATTCTCCGATTTTAAAAAAGAAGAAGAAAGAATTTGATTTAGCGTAAAGAGTACATCAAATCCCTGACATGCTTCTGTTAAGTGCCGTCAAGTCCTTTTTTTTTTAATTGCCATTGTCGGAAGTGCTGGGCCAGGGTTCTGAGCTGCGCCTGCTCAGCGTGGGGCGCCACATGTTCCACGGGTTGTAGGTCCGACTCATCTCGGTGGAGGCTGGTGGCGACGGGGCGGAGCTGCTCACCAGATCGGTCAGAGTTGTTGTGTTGGTAGTTGGCGCAAACGGGTGCAAGGCCGAATCCGCGCTCGTGGACCAAATGGAGCTGCCGAAGGGCGTGGTCGTCGACCAGGGATTGCGGGTGTTTCCCAGGAGTGACTGCGGACAAAATAGAGAAGAGATGCTCCACAATAGTGTCGAGAACAGGAAGTGGATCTGTGAGCTACGTCGACATCGAAAAAAAGGGATCTTACTGCAGTCGGTGCAGTGGGTGAACTGGAGCTGCTGGGCCAGGAGTGCAGAGAGTCAGTGCTTGGGATGTCCCAGATGGACGAGGGTACGGTGGTGAACTCGGGCCAGCTCTGCTGAGGCTCGGATGATTTGGGGAGATTCATGCCACTGAAAACTAGGACACAACACATGACACAAAATCAATTTGAATTCGGCCAGTTGACCATAGACTGTCCATCAACACGTGTTATGGACAGTGGTTACGTAAGCAGCCTGCGGGCCAGGCGGGTTAGTTACCTCCTGTAAGGTTGAACGAGTTGTTGGGCCCAAAAGCAGAGAAGGAGTTGGCTGAATGATAGTTGGGACTGCTGGCCGTGTCGATGGGACTCCACAATCCAGAGCTGTGGGAGAAATAATAAATACATATATGTATATATGTTTAACTGGCATTGTGTGTTGCCGTCACATCTGGTTGTACATTTTGTCTTTTCCTCACGTTACCTGTCAGAACTGTCACTTTCCACCGATGTCATGTGGGCCAAACTCTTCCCTTGGCCGTCGGTTTTACCCGGGCCGGAGCCGCCTGATGAGACAATTCAATATGTTACTGTCGGCTCGTGAACAGAATCGCCACCAGAACATGTACAGTATACGCTCTCTTATTCACCTGGGCTTTTGTCATAACCAGCAGCCACGGCAGCAAACGTGGGGTTCCCAATTTTGCCCGGGAGTGGTGTGGCGGGGGACAGTTTGTTTCCGGGGGCCTTCTTCAGGTGTCCCTCGCTGCAAGAACGTCGGAAAAGCACAAAAATTCCGAATTATTTTTTTGAGGAGTACCAGAGTAGTATACTTTTATCATAATAATAAATAATACAACTTCCGTCGAAAAGTGATTTAAGAAGATAAAACAAGCCAGCTCTATAAATTAAATAATATCTGGACACATTTGTAAAAGTTAAGGTTCCTGTTGAAAGCTACACCAAGGTTTCTGACTTGACTGGCTGCTCTGTGCAGTGGGGACGAACGTTTTAACACAAATATTAATAATTCATAGTTTTTTGTGAGTGAACACGAGTTAAAATGTGACTTCAGAGGTGTTAGGTAGTGGATACCTGTTACTGTTGAGTACACTGCTGTAGGAGCCTCGGGACAGTAAGCTGGGGGATGTCGGCGGAGGGGAGCAGGGGACAGACCTCTTCAGGAATGGGTCGGCATTTATCGTCTGCAGGGAGATCTGCTGCAGACTGTCTGCCTCTGCTTGAAGAGGACAGGAGAATGATCAGCGAGTGGTTGAAACAGGCCGAGTAGGACGTGGACGTGACGGGATGGTCTCAGATCGCAACTTACGGATACTGTTTTTCGAAAGAGGCACGTCCCACTCGGGGGCGGCAAACTCCTTCTCACCCTCGGAGCTGCTGCTGTGGCCCGGTTCGGGCACCGAGCCGGTGGACAGCAGTTTGGCCAACAGGGAGGGGCGCCCATCATCCAGCTTCCCGTCTACTGCCAAACACACGTCACAAACACAAAATGGCATCAGAAGCTCAGGGCAAAGTGACGACTTCCGAGTAGAACGGAACTCACGTCTCTGTTTCTGCAGGGGTTTGGTCTTTGGGAGGATGGTGAGAGGGTGGAGAGCTTTGGACGTGAAGCTCTTGCGCTGTTTGTTCTCCAGCGGCGTTACATACGGCAGCTCCAGAGAACTGAGGACAATACATATTTGTGAAAAAGGAGGATAGAAAAACAGACAGAGAAAAAAAAGATAGCCGTCACTTTGAATCCAAAGCAAACCTGGATTTTTCTGTTTGCGTCTCTTTCTTCGTGGTTCCTTGTTTCTTGGCTTTGGGCTTGATTAAGAAGTTTGGAGTTTCTTCTTTCACTTTTACCGTGGTGACTGTCTTTCCTTTCTTTGTCACTGGCTCCTGGAGGAAGTGATGGGAGACATATTTAATTCACATTCATATTTTCAGTCGACACAAAGAAAGGGGACCATGACACGATTATTATTTGCCTCTCTGATGTTCGTCTCCACATCTGGATTGGAGGTCTCTGTTGTAGTGGAGGAGCTGTCGTCGTTATCAGCCAGGTTGTCTTTGAGCTCGTCTCCCTGAGTCTTTCCTGTTGATTTCCTCTCCTTCTCCTCCTTCTTCCTCTGGGCTTTTGTTTTACCCCGCAGCTTCCCTTTGGATTCCAACACTGAAAACACATTTAAAACCGGTTAATGATTGCAGAGGCCATCTGTCCCGTCTGCTCTCCGGCAGTCAAGATTAACGTGGGTGTACCTTTGTGTTGTATGGACTGAGAGCTCTGCTCCTGCGCAGCCTCGGCACCGACCGACTCTGGGCGGTCCAGGTCGTTGTCCATGGCTCCTATCAGATTGGCGTATTCTGCATCCTCGGCGCAGAGGCCTCTGTGAGGCAGCGACGATCCGGCTGCAATCTGACTCTGGTGGTCCGGCTGCTTGGTGCTCCGGGCCTTGCGGTTGGCGAGCTGGCAGGCAGCCGGCGGACCGTCTTGGCCTGAGGTTGTGCTTCCTTTGGTTTGCTGGGAGGAAGCAGCTTGCATAGTTGAGCGGCCGAAGGCGATCCTGGACCGCTTGTCTTGGCCGTCGGAGTCCGACAGGGTGCGACTGTTGCTCTGTCGGCCTCCGGGTCGCGCTGCCCCGTTGCTGGACGCATACAATCCTCTGGAGTTCTGGGTTGAGTCGCTGTAATCGTTCAGCCTGAATAATGACAGAAAAGTCTGTTGAATTTCACTGTGAATGTTATTTTTGACAACAACTTGATGTGAAGCCCTAACTACTGTATATTTTTCCTCATTTTATATGTACTTGAAGTGACTTTCTTAGCTACAGCGATTAGTGGATACATTGATCCAGTTGATCTGTAGAAAAGCAATCAGCTATTTTGAGAATTGATCAATCATTAACCTCAGTCTTTGTGGTAAAATACAAAACATCTCACGGATCCAGGTTCTCAAATGTGACGGTTCGCTTAATATCTTTGGGTTTTGGACCGAAATAACTTTGACAACGTCATCTTGGGTTTTCAGGACTTAGTCATAGACATTCTTTGTAGTTTTCAGATATTTTATAGCCCCAACAATTTATTGATTAATCAGGAAAATAATAATAAAATAAAGACAATGAATAAGCTTTTTCATACTACAGAAAAACTTTTTAAAACCAGAACCATTTCGCTAAGCGCAGATGTTTTCAGTTTGTGGTTTGTCTCCAGAAAAAAGGCGAATGTAAGGAAAAGCTGCACTTCATGGGTGAAACCACTGATTTGCTTGTCAGACAGCTCTCTCCTCCACACAGCCTCAGATTCAACATGTAAAGTAGTTGGCGATAAGGCCCAACTCGTGGTTACAGTGCTACTGTCGGTGGATACAGTGGTTTAGCCGCAGACACTTTGTCCAAGAGGAGCTGACTGTCTTCTCTGACCGTCAGAGTCTTTAAACACAGCGAGTCAAATTAAATGGTCCACTGTTGCTCCAAAAATCTGCTATACCTTGTTTTTAGTTTTTCGTGGGTCTTAATTATATTTTACTGCTTGATGAGCATTTCACTTGATCGATACTTGCCCAGGACGTGACTCACTCTTCTCCTCTGTTGCACTCACTTTGAATCACTGTGGATTTGCACAATGTCCCTGAGATTAAATGGCCTCCCAGTCTCCATGGAGGAGTTGGATTCCACGGACACTCGTCTCTTGAACGGCTCCCAGATGCTCTGAGCCTCCAGGTAGGCCGTGGCGATCACCAGCAGGAACATGGAACTGCACAGACGCGAAACAAATGCAAAAACACAAACGTGTTAGTCAGGTTGAAATCCATTTTTCACTAAACATTAACAGGTTTGTGTCTCACCTCATAATGAGAGACACTATGATGTAGAGCTCCAGCTCCCAGCTCGGCCTGGGCAGCGTCTCTGCACACACAGCTAACATGTGGTAGGGCAAGGAGGCGTTCAGGACAAACACAAACTCGGATCCTCCACATGTCACCAACTTCAGCTCCCGGATCACTCGGGATGAAGTGAAGTCAGGTGTAAACCTGTGGGGGAAAGAGGGAAATGTCTTTGTTTAAAGTGATTACAGCTACAGAGGTGGTAGCTGATTGGACCTTTGGGATTCAGGAAGCTGTGAGCATCAGGATGTCGTCATTTCCTAAAGTGACCATAAAGGACCAGTTCGACAGGGTGTGTAACAGGACCAGTGACTCTGTGTGTGTGTAAAGGTTTGAAATGCTGTAATGCAGTGAAACTCCTTCACTGAGAGACAGACAAACCAATGTTGGAATGAAAACATCCAGGGTGAAGTATGCTCGGTAGATAAGTAATGTGGTGCAGCAAACTGGTTTGAGAAAACAGCATTTTCTCATTTCAAAACACACAGTTTGTGTCAGCTCAGTCACAAACCCAGTTCACCTATTATCTAACCAGTCGAGTAGCTGATACGAAGTTGATTTACTATCAGGCAGAAATTAGAGGACATTTTGTGACGGTGACGACAGGCACAACTGATAAACTTTTTATCCGCACAAGGTCCCAGCTATTTGTGCTGGCCAAGTGGCATGTGGCCAACTTGCACGTGTTAACGTCTGGCTAAATATTTGTAGAAGTGGCTGTTGTTATTGGCTCCACCTTTTTCCATTCCTGCTATAATGAGCCAACGTGGATGCCGAGATTAATGTCTACGACACATTCGGGCCTCGAGCGAGAATGTTTTCGCATTCTTATCCTACATTTATCTTACGTCTGTCCGTACGAACGGGCAACCTCGGATTCATCAGTTGTTTCCTTCTTCAAAGGCTACAACTATTGGCCTGTTCTCGTTATTATCTCTCTCTTCTTGGCTTCTTGGTTTGGACATTTTGGCTGCGTACAAGACCAACACTCGGCATTCACCACTGACTCTACTACTCTCCACACCCCATGGTATTGTAGATATATTGTACTTATGTTACTTTATTTTCAATAAATAAACAATTGGCACCTTCATCTGTTTTGCCTTTGCTCTTATTTGTCACATGCCTTAAGCCAGTTTGAGAGATCAGAGATTGAAGTCCTGCGTTCACTGATCCAAAAATAAGTCTACATTTTAGCAAAGTTAAGTGACGGACTAAAGCAGAGATGTTAATACTTTTGTCACCTGAGACGCACTGTCACTGAAATGAAGATTAAATGCATCAATCTGAAAATTGCTTTAAAAAAAAACTTGACACTAAATGGAAAAGCGGTGAGTTGCTAAAAAAAGCCGGATTTGATGTCATCTTTCAGCCCACTTTGTCTGACATTGTCGGTAATCGAGTGAACAGTCGCCGGTGTTGAGCTGCCTGCGTGTCGTAGTTAGAAGTGGGCAGGTCTCAGATGATAGCGAATAAACAGACATAAAACAATAACGCAGATAAAACAAAATTCCATGAACGAACATGACCACACTGTTGTCGTCAGCTGGTTACATTCATATTTACAACTCGTGTGATCATTAGCAATGTCGTAAGACTATGATCCGGTTGGTAACATAAAAGATTGCGACTGAACTTTCACGCCCCGACCGTCAAACTGACAGACAATGAAAAAGTCCAACACAACCACCGATTAGGACAAGACTTTATCACAGCGAAAAACACGTGCTACCTCTAAAATGGCTCAGCACGTGTGTTGGAAGATTTGGTGAGATGGGAAATCAACTTCTATTCATCTACACTGTTTTCTGACTTTTACGTCAGAATTTGTAGCTGTCAAGTCACACGCTGAGCTGGAGTCACTGACTTTTTCTAAAACGTGATTAAAGAAAAACCTCCTGATAAATACATTTGTGGCAAACAAAGTATTTCTTTCTCATTTGCAAAGGGACAACAAATGTACAATCCGTGGTGCAGGAGGACTTGAACTTTGGGTGATGATAAACAAGACCTGAGGCGAGCGAGCGGAGAAGACAGGGAGTCGATTCATCCTCTTACTGAAGGGTTTCTCATCCAGAGAGGCTGAGGACATGTATTAATATAGCTTGTGGGTGATTGCACGCACGCACGCACGCGCGCGCGCACACGCAGACACACACACACACACACACACACACACACACACACACACACACACACACACACACACACACACACACACACACACACACACACACACACACACACACACACACACACACACACACACACACACACACACACACACACACACACACACACACACACACACGTTTGTTTTTTCTTCACTTACAGTATGATGAGGTCTTTTGAAGAATTTGGCTTAAGTGCAAACTCTTGACAGTTGAGAACTTTGAATCCATATCCTTCACAAGCTTGGCCGTTGATTTCCGCTGACCTGATGGTGATCGGCAGCAGGCCGGTGTTCTCCACCCTGAAGGTTCTTTTCAGAGTGAAGTTTGGCTCTCTGACTCTCATCTCTGCAATAAACGAAGGGGTAACGATTAATGGAATGATAGTGGATATTATAAAGCTATAGTAAGAATACACTGAACTCAATCACATTAATGTTGAAGTCTACCAAGAATAACCAACACAGTTTCACTGTCTAATTTACAGGGGTCTCAAGCGAGTGTTTTACTAGTTTCTAGGTTTTTTTTTTAGGAGCACTGTCAGATTTTTAGTTTTACCAGTACCAGAGCATTTACAGATGTTAGACCCTGTGAAGACTTGTGAGGCCTGCCTGCAACAGAGTGCTGTGTATTTTGCAAGTGCACTCATTGTATTTGCTCAGATCTTCTGGTGCGGACACGTTTTTTGTCTTTAGTAAAACAGACACAGATGTTCATACAGATCTGGGCCTCAGCAACACAAACTCACTCTCTGTGCAGTCTTTCAGGATGGCCTCAGTCATCTTGAACCTCAGCGAGCTGCCTTGGCCCGGAGGCTTCCCTGCCACTTTCAGGCTCTCTGTCGTACCTCGTCCATGAAGTATGATTGTGTCGATCACAGTCAGATTATTCCTTTACAGATTACAGGTGAAATATACACAGTTTTAGAAGAACACATATTTACTAAAAGGAATGTTTGGCAAGTTGCACTAAAAACTGACTACCTGACGATGAGGAGGGAGGAGACACTGTGGTTGCTGATGGGAGTGAACCTCACGCTGATTGACTTAACTTCACCGGGAAGCAGGAAGAGGTTGTACACATAGGGTCTGGTTGAGCCCTCTATGAACCCAGAGCTGGTCTTTATTAGAGACGTCTACCAAACAAACAGAGGCTCTGTTAGAGTCAAACACTTTGCACATGCTGCCTCAGCAACGGACAAGAGGACTGCAATTACGCCAACACCAGCTGATTCTCTAAATTCCTGTCTAACGGCGAAGTCAATCGTCACACTTGAAGCACTCACTTGATTTCTGTGAACCAGGAACTCAAGGGTGTTTGTGTCGATATTGATGTTGGACAAATTTCCTAATGGAAACCTGAGAAATGTAGTTTAAGAAGATTACCGTGGGCGTCAGAAGAGGGGATAAAGAACAAAAACGTGCAGGGTTTGATGGAGATTTTTCACCTGTCGGCCAGTTTTCCAGAAAACACAGAGGGGTTGGGTAACAGGGCCAAGGGGAGAACTTGGACGTAGACTGGGACGTCGGCGGGATTCTGCAGAATCACCATCTCATTCTGCAGAGAAACGACACAGATTTCCCAGCGCAGTTTCAGAAACAGAACTTTAATGACACGTGTTTTTGGACATGCAGTGACAAGAGGAGGATTGTTTCTACTCACAGAGGAGCTGTTTGTGTTGGTCAGAGGGAAGGTAATGCGATGTGAAGAGTTGACCAGTGAGGGCCAGGTCAAGTGTGCAGTTATTTTAGCTTGCACGTTTTTTTGAAGGTCTGTGTTGACTTCAAATATGGCTTCGATCCTTCGGTGAGAAAAGAAACACCTTGTGACATCCTTTAAATATTTAACATAATGTGGAACAAGCAATTGAACAGCAAAATCTGACAACTAAAGCCCGAAATCACTGAAATGTTGTAATATGCTCACTTGTGTCCTGCATGCTCTTTCAGCTCCTTCCATCGTCTGAGCAGCTTCTGATGAAGATCCACATCAGCGTCCCATATATCCTCCTGTAAGGCCAACCCATGAGGCTTGGACTCAGCTGTAGGAGGGAAAACCGCAATGACTTATTTTATGTGGACACATAAGGCTCATTCATCAGTACAGGGGTTTGGGAGTACTGAACCACTTTTTGACTGTAAAATAACAATCCAGCCATTGGACGTGCATCTCCTGCAGCATTCTCATCTTCTTCTGCCTGTTAGCACTTTTTAAATCCCCTTCGCCATGGGTAACAAAAGAAAAATGTATATGTTGGTGTGTTTGCAACTGAGAACATGCGAAGAATGTAGCTCTTATTTTCAATTTCTTTTTTATAATTATTTCTCACTAGTTCTTTGGTTAGGTTTAGGCAACAACCCATTGTCAATAAATACGCACATACAGTCTATGCAACAAATTACAGTCAGAAATACATTACATTACAAATTAATGCTAATTAGGTTGACAACCGTAGGTCAATTATTAAAAGTATGTTTGACTTCCTTCAATTTCACATCAAGCAAATAAAAAATTAAATAAAAAAATTAGAAGCTCATGCTGCTCTTCCAACTAGAAAAACTCAAGTGACCATCCCACCTAAACCCAGTCTGAATGTGGAAATCATTTTTGGAACATTTGCAACACAATTAAAGTAAAAACAACTTACATTTAAGCACAAATGGCAGCCCCACATAACAGTGATCACCACACTGCAAGCTGGCATCAAAATAAATATTTGCCACCTGAAAAAGATGGAGAAATTAAATAAACGTATGTCTTTTATTACAAAAAAAAATAATCACTCAATCGCTGTCTTGGCTCCTGGAGGGGAGTAAGTCACTACCTTAGATTTACGTCTGGGCTCCAGCTCATCTTTGTTGTTGCGGAGCCGTTTGTAATAAAAACGAATGTCTTCCGTCAGGGAGCGGATCTGCTGCAGCCTCACTCTCTGTGTAAAAGAACTTTGTATACTGAAGCTCTGGTGAACAACTTTCCCCTAAAGAAAAACAAAGAAACAGACATCAAAAGCTGCAACACCTCCGGCGTTTAACAGAAAGGTACGTTCATGCTTTATTTAATCCCAAGGCTGTTGCCAATGCAGGACAGTTGTAGAAATCTTGAAAGCGTCTGAATGTTACTTACTGGAAATGAAGGTGGTAAAACGATGTGTTTGGGAGAGCTGTTTAATGTGCCCACTGCAATTAGCGCTTTTACTGGGATGGTTAATATCTGAAGGAAAAGAACAGTTCATTTCAGCGCTGGACTGAAAGCTGCTGCTGCTTCTTCTTTATTATATAAACAAAATCACAGATGACTGGTGTCCTACCTCATAATCTGTGGTTATGTGTATGGCTCCGTCATACATGCCCTCCAGTGACTTGGCCACAAGTGTAACTCGGAATGCTGCGTAATAGCCAGACGCCAATATCACCTTTGCAGAGGAAAAGGTAAAAATAAGCTTATACATTTATTAAGTACTCATGGTGTTCAGGACGAGATTCTCAACATCAGAATGTTGTCAGCAGTAAGGTACCTTTCCGTTTTCTTTCCATCTAATTTTAGGTTTAACAAAACAAAAAAGTAAATGTTAACAACTTTTTGCATTCAATTGGTGATGCTACTCCCCACTCACCGATCTACTCTGGTGATAGTTTGGGGATTTCTACCAAAATTCAGGGTCACCATGATCACACAGTCAAACTAAAAGCAGCTTTGACACCGTGGAGGTCTTACAGTTTTGTGATGAGTGCCTGAAGTGTTCTGCAGCTCTCTCAGGCGACCCAGGGCCGTTGTTGCGTTTCCTTTCTCGGTCTTCAGCAGCTCCATGGAGAGACTGTCTCCTGTGACCAGCCAGGACTTGAGCTCCAGCTGGAGGATGGAAAGAACAAAGAAAAAAATGGCATAATACTTTTTTGGCCAGGAACTTTTTTTTTGTCGCTATCAACTAGTGTAGAAATCAATGTATCAGCATAGATGTTGTAACATGTTTAAGTTTTATTCAAAATTTTTGAAAGCACTTGTCAGCACATTCAAAAGAAGATTAGAATATTGGGCAATGAACATGAAAGACAATAACTAAACTGTGGCCTGTTCCAAGGGACTTTTACCCCTTTAATAATGTAAGAAACCTGACAATCATTTCATTATGAGCTGCTGCATAGTTTTACCTCTATAGGATTACTGTTGACCACCACAAACGTGATGCTGCTGGTGTCTGTTGCGCTGCGGACACCAAAGTCCAGGAGGTTGTCCTTCAGACTGGGAGGCAGGACCAGGGGCTGTTCACACCAGGCCACAAAGAACAAACACCACATTTAAGACACATGTAAATAGAAAAAAGCTCTGGCAGACACACAGAAACATACATTTCATTCCTATGAGCTATGGACTTAGTAATCAAAATGTATTATCTGATCATTAATTTAAAATAATTTAATAAGCCACAGGAATGTGTTGTATTGGTAGATAATGTTTTCATCTTGAATCATTCAAAGAGATCCATGGAAACAATCTTTTAAGGTAAAATAATCAGCCTTAATAGAAAGCATGAAATTAGGTTTTGCATCCTTTCTACCTGCTATGGAGTTTTTCGGCCAGTCTGAAATCTAAAAAAAACCCTTTTCCTCAATTTCGATGCTTCAGCTACTGTGGTTCAGCTGTGTACCTCCAAGAATCCTGTGTAAGCCCGGACAGGCAGGTGAAACTTGGATGCGTTGGTGATGAGCAGGATGTTGCTGTCTATATGGATGGATGGTCGGACTGGCCGGAAGAGGAGGGAGAAGATGTACCGCGACTCGTGTTTGGGGATGACGATGGGCGCACTGAAGTTCTGCACCTGAAACAGGAAGAGCAGTGATGTCATTTCCCTCTCTCTACATGTAGCTATGTAACGTCACCATTAAGAGGAGCTCTGTCAACCTATTCTGGTGGCACTCACATTAAACATGGTTTTGGCCTCTTCGGGCAGAGACACGTTGTGTATGCGGATTGCAAAGTTGAAGGCATTTGTGAGGAAGATGGGTCTGTCCACTGGGTCCACGGGACTGTCCCTGATGTGGAACAATGTGGCTGTGTGGTCAAAGCCCAGGTAGCTGCGAAAAAACGGGACAAACATGTGAAGCGGTTTCTCTTTCGCAGTGTAACACACAAAGCTCTCGATCTATAGCCACCAAATAACTCACCCTTCTAAAACTTCAGCCTGGTATGGGATTTCGAGCTTGGAGTAGCTCTTTTCTTTTGCTTTGACGGTTATTTTACCAGAGAACTGAAATGGTCTTCTCGCTTTTGAGGCTGCAATGATAAAACATGATAAAGAGATAGAGAGCGGGTAAGTGTGCTGCGAGAGAGGATACAAGGCTCCGCAAGAGGAAGTTGCACAACACTTAACCAAAAAGTTTAAGAAACTTTGAGAGTAAATCTTTTAAAGCTGAAGAAGTTGGAAAAAGAAAGTGACTTGAGAAGTTTCTGATAGTTTCTATTATGAATAGAGTAGTATTTAAACCTAAAACGGAGTTAAAGTGAAAGAATTTTAAACAGGAAGTTGATACAACACACACACACAAAATCCTTCCTCTTTACTTCACAGAGACTTCTGTTTGTCCATGAGTGGAGACAAGTTTTCAGTGGAACATGTGCCTGTCACTGTACTTCATAAAGACATTTTCTATTCATGTCCTTCCGGATCATATTCCATAGTTAGAAGGGCATAGTGGTATTGAAGCACGAGTAAGGTAGAGTAGGTGGAACTTTGTTTTGTAATTTCTATGGAGTGAAAACTGTGAAGAAATTCGATAAAAGGTATTACGTGTATTATTAATCTTAATCAATGTATGAATGCTTCATGAGTTATGGCCAAGAGATATTTCTGATATATTGTCTTCACCAGAGTCGGACTTACGAACGGTCAGACAACCCGATAACATAATGCCATCAACCATATGTTTATTGCTCAAAATATTTAGCAATATGTACATTTCACAAAAGTTAATGTCCAATACACAACTCACCATCAAAACTAATACTTGCAACTTTTGTATATCTGCTCTCTCCCGCTTTTAGGGTGACTGCTTTGAAGTCCACTGTGACTGCTTCATTTGATGGTGTTGTTCGTACACTCTGTAAACCATAAATAAAGGAGTGGGGTTGAATAAGAGGTAAGCTAACAATTTAAGTGAATGGATTTTAAAAAGTGTACCCAGGACACCTACTGTAATTGGAACATCTTTTGTTCCTGAATTTAATAGGTGTAGATTCAGCAGCTTTGGACGATCTGGAACACAAAGTTGTGCAGTTGGGAAACGGACAGAACGATAATGAGCCAAGAAGCCATGAAAAACATTGTTACTAAAAACTGAGAGATGTAGCTTTATTCGTACCTTGTGAACGTAGCGTACCAAAGTCCAGCATCTCTGTGGAGGAGTATATACCGGGAGCTGCACGGGGTGGACAAAAAGAAATGCAAAGTCTGAAAACACATTGGAACAGAACATTTTCACCTGGAGTTACAGACTATGCCCTGTAGGCTAAAACACACCTGATGTGACCTCCACCTCTACAGGCAGGATGATGAACTGTTCCTCGTTGGGGGCGTTGGTTTTGATTCGGATGAAAGCCGTGTGGTTGTCTGCATCTCTCGACGAGAAGCTGGCTCTCATCACCCCCTTGGTCTCAAACGGAGGAATCTCCTGGAGGGAAAAGGTCCGCTTGAGTCTCCGCTGACCGCCATGAGCTTTTGTCTTCTAATCAAAAGACGACTTGTGACGTGGAACT